>NC_134268.1:218127580-218420080 GCF_031893055.1 Leptodactylus fuscus | reverse complement strand
TCATATGCTCTAGATAAATGTGTTTTCGGCAGAGGACCCAGCACCTTCATGTGGTCGGCATGTCCCGGTAGTGTCTGACGTGCAGCCAGTGATGTATGGCTCCAGATGCATTATCCAATTGACTGTAAAATTGGGCTGCAGATCTGGCCAGGCCGCCCACCTAAAGCTTCCCCCTCCCTCCCGTGCTGCGGGCCTGACACGGCACCTTTAGGTAAATCTGCTCATTATCCCCTTCCTGCCTCCTGATGGCCGGGGCCAAGCACAGACACAGACTCTGGAATCCATTAGACATCTCTTCCCCTGATGTGATTCGCACGTGAGACGAGAAATGTGAGACTTTACAAAAATCAGCCAGCTGCCGCCGCCGCGCCGGGCTCAGGTGGCAAGAGGGAGGTTGTTTTTGGTTAGGACAAGTGTGAGATGCCATGTCCTGGGGTTTATAGTGGGGCGTCCCCTGTGCGGAGGCCGCCATGATGGGAGGCCAACCATTTATCAGTAGGTTAGGTCCTATTGACAAGACCAAGGCACGAGGCCCATCATCGTAAACACCTGGAACGTTCTACTGGTGCGGTGTCAAAAACTTGTCAAGGAGGATTTAGCTGATTGTAATGGAGTGGAGGAGAAAGATTTGCAAACTATATTAAGCTAGCAAATCACAAATATACTTGGCATTGGACTGTTGCGGTCACTCGTTGCAACAAAGCCATAAACTAAAGCGCTGTAGGGAGACTGAAAGGTTCTGCAAACATTTGTATTGCTGCAATGTATCTGGAATAGAAAAATCGTTTGGATTAAAATTGGTCTTTTGCTTTGTCAATAGAACTCCCATGTGTCTCAATGGCAACAGACTACAAGGAAACAATGTAGTCTGATCCGACAATCACGAGATCAACTCTCTGCTGTGTCTCCTTTTTGCTAAAATGGTTTCACATCCATAAATTGATCAATGATTGTCCTACTGTAGGAATCCTCAGCGATCAGGTGTGATCTGCAGGGAACCTACAGGAAGTATTCTACTTCCCCACAGCGCCACCACAGGAGAAATGAAGGATTACACAATTCCTATTGAAGTCCATGACCCGTCCATGCAATGCAGAGAGACCTTGAGTCCTCCCTGGTATTTAATGGACTGGTTCTATCACAAATTTTCCCAAAATTTTGGGTTTCGACCTTATCCGAAGTTTTTCGGGTCATTATTATACCATCTCTGTGGTATCTTCAGATACAAGATTATACCAATCTCTACTATTGATAGATGCCTATTCCAGGCTGTCCTAAGTGAGGGATCCTCCTCCATCCTCCTCCACCACCATGACCACACCAGATAACCCCTTGAATGCCCAATATTGGGGTCGGTGTTGGCCATGGGGCCGGTTTACAGGCGACTACAGTACGGTCTGGACAGCCGGATACTGCACATTATAATAACACCCCATAGGAGATATCTACGTGGTTGGAACTAATTGGCGTTTATGTGTACACGCCGCGTGAGTTAATATGTGTGTAATGAAATCTCGTAGAGCGAATTACTTCATATAATCGCGTTACCTCGGGGAGTCTATGAACGAGGCGACCTGGAAACAAACAGAGAAATGAGTTAATTGTGTTAAAGTGTTTAGCAGAGAATGCGGGGTCAGACGGTGGAGACATAGCCAGGCTGGTGTTAGGGACACGACTATATTCACACATACAGGTTTTGGTGGATTTTTCATGCCTTTTGTGGAGCAGAAGTAGTTGTGACTCGAAGGGAGTAGCTCCTGCCCCTACCCCTTATACTCTGTAGGGGGAAGCTCTGCTGGTGACCGGTATATCGTCTCATTACTTTCATACACTTTTGTGCCTTTTTGTCTATTACAACTATGGACCACTCTCTTCCTTAAGCTGTACAGCTCAGAAGTTATCCGAGCCCAGAGATAGCGTGCTCCTAGATGATTGGACAGACTGAAATTGAATCAGCCTGCTCCTAGAGAGAACTGTGCAGCCCTATGATGAAGAGGGCTGCATAGTTCTCTCTAAGAGCAGGCTGAGCAACTACTGCACAACAGGTATCATTAACACTTCCACCAGCAGCTATACTCCATTTCACTGTCCCAGACCACCAGGGATACTGGAGTGAGCCCTTTTATTGTCCTAGATTACAATGCATATTAACATTAAACCTTTTTCGGCTCTAAAACAGTAAAGATACTGACACTCCTCCCTTTGCTACAGTAGAATACCAGGGATGTTGATCCCATCCTCTAGACCAGGGGTGCTCACACTTTTTCAGCATGTGAGCTACTTTATAAACTGTCCAAGGCAAAAGATCTACCACCCACTTCTTGTGGGCAGGGCCGGGGCGGGCCTGTGGGCGGGGCAGGGTGTGTCTGTGGGCAGGGCAGGGCATGTGGGTGGGGGCGGGCGGAGCGTGAGAGCAGGAGACAGCGGCGTTCTGTGGCCGCCCAGGGATCCCTGGTGTCTGCTTGATCACAGCGCAGGCTGAGAGTTATCTCTGGACACTGGCAGGCTGGGGCTGCGGCAGCCCCACCTGCCAGTGTCCGGAGATGACTCTCAGCCTGCACTGTGAACAAGCAGACACCGGGGATCCCTGGCTGCATATCGCGATCGACCCATACGTCCATTGCGATCGACCGGTAGATCGCGATCGACATATTGGGCACCCCTGCTCTAGACTGTGATAGACCACCAGATATACTTTTATTAAACCCTCCGTTGCCCTGACCAACAGGTAGAGCAATAATAACCCTTTCACTGCTGTGGACCACCAGAAATATTGGTATTAACCATTTCACTGCCTAGACCAAGAGGCCTACTGACACTAGCCCTTTCTCTAACCTCGTTCACAAGGAATGCCGGCCCATTATTGCCATAGAACACTTAAAACACATTTGTAATACCTTCATTGCCGTAGACCACCGGGGGTACAAAAATTAACCCACTTGCTGCCCTAAAACACCAATCCTCACAGTACCGTACTGCCAGGAATATGGTATTGATCCACCGCCAAACCACCAGAGTCATTAACCCCTTCACTCTCCCGGACTCCAAAAATACAACATTTAGCCCATTATTTGACCCGGACCACCAGTACAAATATTGACCCCTTCGCTACCCTAGAGCACCTGGAATGTCAATAGTAGCTTAGGCTGGCGTACGATATTGCTTGGCTGGATGCTACGGTTCCCTGTCCATGGCGTATATATAGCTAATTCTTGGGGCACTGTACATTAATATTTCTTTGATCTCGTTCTGTTTTCTGTATTTGCGAATCGGTCTCTACAAGTCTACAAAGGCTCAGGAGGAACGATGGACCTGTAGATGTTTTCCATAGGGCTTCAAGCACTTAGAAGCTTCCTTTGAAGTCCAGGTAGTCATCCTTTTCATCAGGTGAAGTGTGTTTCTCCTTCATGACTGCCTCCCTAATGGCCTGTTTACATGAACACAAGGACTACATTCAAGACGCGTCTGGTTACCATTTCCATCCTAATCTGAGATTTATTTACCTAACCCGAAGACAGTCGAGACTCATTTAGAATAGGAATCTACAGGAGCAATGACCTCAGTCAACTGTAATGCCGGCAGAATCGTTCCCTTTATTGGGCTCATTCCTTATTTTTAGAAAGACCTTCAATAAACACAAAAACATTCCCTTGTCCACAATGAAGGACGACGAGAGCCCAGCCATCAATACATCTTGTTCTTATAGCTTGTTCTACGAGTCTGTGCAATCTGCAAAGATACACGACGTGATTCATGCCGCTGATTCACAATGACTTCGGAGTCTTTCGATGGCCATTGAGGGAATTCAGGATGTGATCTGAGTCATTTATACGGCCTGTAGTCAAAACGAGAACATTTATCGTCAGCTTTATGGCACATTGTTTTCTCGGGGATGTTTTTGCTCACAGACATTGAGATTTGTGTCTTTATTTGCTAATTTTTGCCCCTTTGGGGATGAAGACGTTTATTGAAAGGCTCAGAAAGTTCACTCTAGGATATAGTAGGACTGCCAGGTTAGGATATAGTAGGACTACCAGGTTAGGATATAGTAGGACTACCTGGTTAGGATATAGTAGGACTACCTGGTTAGGATATAGTGGGACTACCAGGTTAGGATATAGTAGGACTACCAGCTTAGGATATAGTAGTACTACCAGGTTAGGATATAGTAGGACTACCAGGTTAGGATATAGTAGGACTACCAGGTTAGGATATAGTAGGACTACCAGGTTAGGATATAGTAGGACTACCAGGTTAGGATATAGTAGGACTACCAGGATAGGATATAGTAGGACTACCAGGTTAGGATATAGTAGGACTACCAGGTTAGGATATAGTAGGACTACCAGGTTAGGATATAGTAGGACTACCTGGTTAGGATATAGTGGGACTACCAGGTTAGGATATAGTAGGACTACCAGGTTAGGATATAGTAGGACTACCAGGTTAGGATATAGTAGGACTACCAGGTTAGGATATAGTAGGACTACCTGGTTAGGATATAGTAGGACTACCAGGTTAGGATATAGTAGGACTACCAGGTTAGGATATAGTAGGACTACCAGGTTAGGATATAGTAGGACTACCAGGTTAGGATATAGTAGGACAGCCAGGTTAGGATATAGTAGGACTACCAGGTTAGGATATAGTAGGACTACCAGGTTAGGATATAGTAGGACAGCCAGGTTAGGATATAGTAGGACTACCTGGTTAGGATATAGTGGGACTACCAGGTTAGGATATAGTAGGACTACCAGGTTAGGATATAGTAGGACTACCAGGTTAGGATATAGTAGGACTACCTGGTTAGGATATAGTGGGACTACCAGGTTAGGATATAGTAGGACTACCAGGTTAGGATATAGTAGGACTACCAGGTTAGGATATAGTAGGACTACCAGGTTAGGATATAGTAGGACTACCTGGTTAGGATATAGTAGGACTACCAGGTTAGGATATAGTAGGACAGCCAGGTTAGGATATAGTAGGACTACCAGGTTAGGATATAGTAGGACTACCAGGTTAGGATATAGTAGGACAGCCAGGTTAGGATATAGTAGGACTACCTGGTTGTCATCGATCTTGTACAATTTTTTTTTAACATTGGGTGTTTGGTTGAACATGTCCATTAAAGGGGTTATCTGGGATAAAACTGATTGTCTATCCCATGGGTAGGTTATCACTATCAAATTGGTAAGGGTCTGACAACCAGGACCCCCAACAATCAGCTGTTTTTAGCACAGAGAAAGGAGCAGATAGCACTGTTCTCTACGTGAGTCACTACAGCTTAGCCTCCATTAAAATGATTAGTAGCTGATCTGATCTGCTGTATGTATTCTCAGCCCCTTTAAGAAGAGTCCTTCCGTTGCTTGAGGCCCTTGCATCTGCAAGCTTGTCATCTTGTCATCTTCAATGCCTTCCGGCGCAGGCTCCTAACTTCTAGCAGAGCAGAGCAGACTGCGCAGGAGCACAGGTCACGGAAAAATGCCCGCTTGCACAGTATTGTTAGCGGCCATTTTCCCGTGGCCTGTACACCTGTGCAGTCTGCTCTGCTAGGTTACGAGCCTGCGCTGAAGGAAGACATTGAACATGACGCGGCAGACAAAGAAGGAGGCGGCGCTTGGAGACAGTTCTCTGGCAGTGGTGGGGATGCCCTCATTGCTGTTTGAGCGCTGGGGCCCGCCCCCATCACTGCAAGAGAACTTATTTGCATACTGGTAAAAAACGGTATTTCTGAGGAACGGCGTGGCGGAGACCACGTCTGAAGGTATGAGACGAATAGCCTTTCTAAAGGCTATTCCAATGTCTTATCCACAAAAAAAAAAAGGTTTTAATGGTAGAATCCCTTTAAGGGCTACGGGCTTCACTCCAGGGAATGTCCAGGTTGCAACATGGAGTAGTCTGTTAGCAATGGTTGGCATGTATATATGGTAAAATCACCAAGTCACCGTACCAAGGCAGTAGGCACTTCAGTTGTGAGTGGTTGACATCAGGAAAAAGGACCCGGGTCAGCAATAGGAGCTAGATTGATACCAAATGGAACAAAAAGACACATCAAGAACCAAAAAGTTCATATTGACACGGCAGAAAATGTCGGGGGAAGGGACATTAAGAAGCTTGGGGCACCATGGCATTACCTGCAGGCAAGTGTAGGGAGCACATACTGGCTATTTAAGAGGGTGTGGTGGGACCCTTGGCCGGCAAAAAAGATGATGGACAACCAGAAGAGCAAATCGGTATCATTTGGACACAGAGTTTTTTGGACAGGATCTATCTTAACACGGCTGAATCACGGCATAAGACTCCCTCCCAACTAGGCCCATTTATTTGGGCCTAATCCTGAGCGGAATGCCGCGACTGGATGCCGGTGCCCTGCGGGAGGCGGTTTTTGTGGAGCCAAAGGAGGTGGATTCTGTGTCGAAATCCAGTCCAAAAAATTCTTAAGCCACTTATCTTGAGCAATGTGCAAGAAAACGTAAGGGCAATTCTTTAGTCTACGCAGCATTGCTCCATACAGTACGTTCCACCCAACATAAATCATTCTCCTATGCAATGTTTTCTAAGTTGACTTTCCCTTCTAAGACATGACCCATGGGGGGAAGACGCCCCCGTGTTTTACCAAGATCTGATCTAAATGAGGTCCGGGCTCTTGAATGACTGAACATTTTAATTGCTCTACATATAAAGGATTCCGCTAATGAATTTTTAATGTGTTCAGCTTGAGAACTAGAAGCGGCTGGTACATCGCAACACTCGGGCTCTGTTTCTCGACAATTGCCGCCTTATGCCTCGAATTAATGATCATTTAGCGAGCCGCCTCTAATCACAGGAACACGTTCTATGGAGACCGGTAATTGATGCTCTCATTTATCCATTGCACTATTATATTCAATATTCATCACTTTTATCAACACGAAACATGGCGCCTGCTGCCTCGTATCGTGACGTATTTGTTCCGCCGAGAGTGGAAAGTCCAATGATCGCGCTACGTTGTAAATGAGATGAAGCTCTTGAGAAATGTTTTTGTTTCTGGTGTAAATGGCTGCAATGACTGGTGACTATATCATCTATTCTACTCAGGCCTACATACAAGTCACCCGGGACAAATGGGTACACTCTATAGATCATTCCAAAAAAGCCTTGACGTATTGTCTTCTTATGTGTGTCACATCAAGGGCCTGAGATTCTCCTTCATAGGACAGGGTTATAGTATGGGTAAAGAAATGGCAATAGCCCAGGTTCCTCCAATACCCCGGCCATATCCTGCACTTAAAGGGGTTGTCAGGACCTTAAAGTAATTGATACTAATGACCTATTCACAAAGGAGAGATGATCAGTTTCATATTGTTTAAAGTCCTAACCCCCCGGAAGCCATATACTAAGTATACAGCCAGAGGAAGTCCTTCTACTATTCAAATGAAGTTCCAGGTACCACCAGCAGGGCTCTGTACACTATATACAGTGTAGCAGTTGGACCTGCAATTCACTTGAATAGTAGCAGGGCTGCTTACAGCTGTATACCTAGTCTATGGCTTCCAGTGCCTGAAACACTTGATCGGTTCCTAACAACTTTTGATCCTGATGACTAGAGATGGGTGAACCTCCCAAGATTCATTTAGTTTTGGGGGGCTCAAGTCCTTGACTTGTTTTGGGTCGAACAACTTCAATACAAACTGGAGGTGAAATTATTATTCTCTGGGGTCTCTGTAGACTCTAGAATATGATGGGTGAAGCCCAGGGAAGGGGGGGGGGTATAAAAAAAACATTAATACTCACCTTCACACCTTTTTTGGGCCTCCTTGTGGGCCTCTCTCTCTCTCTCAGTCTCCTCAATGATTTCATGTACCTGGGATCACCATTGAGGTCTCAGTGGTAACCCCAGGCACATGATGTCACCAGGAGGTCTCTGGACGCTACGAGGAGACCCAGAAGAAGACAGCAGAGACCCCAGAGTATAATAATTGACCACAATGCATATCACGGCAGTCATTTTAATTTGTCCGAGAGGAATCCCCAATTGGCCTTGCTGAGTGACTGCAGCTCAATTCCTATACAAGAGAATGGGATCTGGTCTGCAGTAGCCCAGCCCAACTCAATGGTGGCCATAGAGCAGAGAGATATCTGCTCCAGTTTCTGATATTCGTATAGCAGCTACCGAGACCAACCAATGACGGGGGTCAGGGTCCTGCCGAACTGATATGGATGACCTATCCTAAGGGATATTGTCTGACCAGAAAATCCCTTTAAGGCCAAGCACATGATAGGGTCTCAAGCAAGGATAGGTATAGGTCTATAGACTGCTATAGTACCATGTATCATTTCTGGCCCCCTTCAGGGGTGTAGAAGGAATCAGATGGCCTGCCGCTAGACCTACCATGATACACAACACATTCAGCTCTGCTCTGGACATTTTACACCTTCTGTTTATACCGACAGAGCAAAAATTTTTCCATCTAAGACAAGAAGGAAAAGTCAGAGCAAAAAACAAAAAAGAAAAAAATTGCAACGTCTCGTGCTCAGAGCAATAAATGCAACACTTTCCATATGTTCCATTGTCTGGATCTCGGTGCCGCTCGTTCGTTGCGATCATGTCGGGTCTCCCCGGTGTTTACATTTGCTCCGTATCATGTGGAGTTTTCACCTCTAAGTCAAACATTGGCCTCTGCGGTGACGGCGGCTTTGTTTTTACGATACCGTTCTCGCCGTTTTTACGTCTTTTCTCTATTTTTTTGTTGTGGGATCTCGATACATCTGGAATTTTGTTTATGTTGTTTTTGGCCGAGCGATTGTGTGAAAGACGTCGCTGGAAAATGCGCATTATTTTCTTTCCATAATGGCTTGTGTTATACGAGGAGCTGGAAATGTATTTTTAACCTGTGCCTGCATCATACGATACCCTTCACTTTTCAATGAGGTCAATGGGAAGAAGGAAATTTCTATCCTTCAGCTGCGGATTTAAGGATGAGTCTCTGTGCCAGTAGGATGAAGCAGATCTAATAAAAAGAGGCTTACCTATAGTGCAGCCTGGCCAAGCGCTTTCTAGATTGTCAGCAAGTGTTTGCTAATCCTACACTGCCCCCGCAGGAGAGATGAAGCATTACACCATTCTAAATAAATCAATGGGCAGTCCCTAGGGATAGGCTGAGTCCTCCAGAAGGAGATACGCTCTTTGTAGTCCCTTGGCTTGGGTACCCTTAAAGGGGTGAAAAATTATCAAAATTCCTTCAACCTTGGTGTCCACGTTAGTTCTGACTCAGGTTCAGGTGATTCAGAGTCAGCACATTATTTGGTTTAGCGGTCAGAGTCTGCACTGCAGTGTGTTTATTCTATACAGAATATAAGAAGAATGTGTCATAGTAAGACTACCACCACCTAAATATCATCTGTGTGATGATGTTCACCCTTGGCGGGGTGCTTGGTCAATCTTTGTTCCATTGCAATGCGGGTGGTTTGTCATGTGGTGATCTAGACCCCCTAGGCTCCTTATTCCTCCCATGTACATCTTCATTTTCCTATGAGGTTCTTGGCCCCTTGAAGTTTTTTCCCATTCATCCTAACCCTCTATCCATCTTGTCTTTCATTGCTGAAGGATGTTGTCTCAGGCCAGGCAGAAATCTCCCGTCACGTCTTCTTCCCATTGTGTGCTGGACTTTCCATGCCCTTTTGGCTAACAGAAGACACTTTAACTTGTGACCCTGAGCTCCCTGTGAACGCTCCCCACCCTCCTTACATTCTTCCCCACCTCTCTGATTTGTCCATGAGCCATTTCTGGCAAGTCGATGGTGTCTCTGGAGCCCAGACTTCCCTTCCAATACACCTACACTCAGCTATTGCTCCGAGACTCCATCATCTTGCTGGCGTCGCTGCTTTTTAGCCCAAACGATCAGTCATTATATTAGAGATGTAACTTTACGTAACCGAGAGAAGTTACTGTAACAACTAGTAGAACACGATTTAACAGGATAAAGATGGTGTAAGTGTAACAATTGTGTAACCATTATTGATACGGCGCCAACATGTCGGAAGATGCAAGAAATAATGTCATGAAAAATAGATCAATGTCAAAATGTGGAGAGAACTCTGGAAATAAGAGGTCACAATCTACAGGGGATTGCGGGGACAATGTATTCTGTGGTTTTGCCGCTTATGTTCCTGGCAGGATAGTTTTTCCTGGTGGACTTCTATGTCGTTCTGTCTCCAATGCTCCACCACAGCCTGCTGCAGCAAAGCAATGGTTAACTCTGCCCGGGTTCTGCGCTCTGCTGCTGTCTCTGATGAGGTTGTCGAGGTCTGCTATATGAGCCCAGTGCCGTTGTTAATAAGGTTCTTTATATGGTCTTCTCAAACCTCCATGCCTCCTAGTCTGCTCCAGTTACTACCAGGTTCTAGATATCTCTATGATCCTGTCTTGACTGTCAGATACTATGTAAGTATTATGGACTGTTTAGTGCCAACACTTGACTCCATCCTAGACCATATCCCGGTGTGATGACCACATTGCTAGATAATGACTATGTTCTTATGTGTTGACCATGTTCTTGTCGTGACTCCATGTTCCCGTTCTGTGATCCTGTTTCATTTTGTTGCTCCACATTCCTGTCCTGGCTTCACGTTACTATCCTGGTCCCATGTAGAGATGAGCGAACAGTGTTCTATCAAACACATGTTCGATCGGATATCAGGCTGTTCGATGTGTTCGATTCGAATCGAACATCACGTGGCAAACTCCAAAAAAATTCGATTCCCCTCGCACCTTCCCTGGCGCTTTTTTTGCACCAATAACAGCGCGGGGGAGGTGGGACAGGAACTACGACACCGGAGGCATCGAAAAAAATCGGAAAAAGTCATTGGCTGCCGAAATCAGGTGACCTCCATTTTAGACGAATAGTGGATTTCAAATCCGGGTCATATGAGAATGTGAACTTTGTGACTATGAGACAGGGATAGCTGTACAGGCAGGGATAGCTAGGGATAACCTTTATTTAGGGGGGAATGTTATTAAAAATAACTTTTTGGGGCTCTATCGGGTGTGTAATTGTGATTTTTGTGACATAAACTTTTTCCCATAGGGATGCATTGGACAGCGCTGATTGGCCAGAGTACGGAACTCGACCAATCAGCGCTGGCTCTGCTGGAGGAGGCGGAGTCTAAGATCGCTCCACACCAGTCTCCATTCAGGTCCGACCTTAGACTCCGCCTCCTCCAGCAGAGCCAGCGCTGATTGGCCGAAGGCTGGCCAATGCATTCCTATGCGAATGCAGAGACTTAGCAGTGCTGAGCCAGTTCTGCTCAACTACACATCTGATGCACACTCGGCTCTGCTACATCAGATGTACATCATCGGATGTAGCAGAGCCGAGTGTGCATCAGATGTAGCAGAGCCGAGTGTGCATCAGATGTAGCAGAGCCGAGTGTGCATCAGATGTGTAGTTGAGCAGAACTGGCTCAGCACTGCTAAGTCTCTGCATTCGCATAGGAATGCATTGGCCAGCCTTCGGCCAATCAGCGCTGGCTCTGCCGGAGGAGGCGAAGTCTAAGGTCGGACCTGAATGGAGACTGGTGTGGAGCAATCTTAGACTCCGCCTCCTCCAGCAGAGCCAGCGCTGATTGGTCGAGTTCCGTACTCTGGCCAATCAGCGCGGGCCAATGCATTTCTATGGGGAAAAGTTAACTTGCGAAAATCGCAAACTGACAGGGATTTCCATGAAATAAAGTGACTTTTATGCCCCCAGGCATGCTTCCCCTGCTGTCCCAGTGTCATTCCAGGGTGTTGGTATCATTTCCTGGGGTGTCATAGTGGGTTTGGTGACCCTCCAGACACGGATTTGGGTTTCCCCCTTAACGAGTATATGTTCCCCATAGACTATAATGGGGTTCGAAACCCATTCAAACACTCGAACAGTGAGCGGCTGTTCAAATCAAATTTCGAACCTCGAACATTTTAGTGTTCGCTCATCTCTAGTCCCATGTTCTTATGTGGGATTCACATACCTGCTCTGGCTACAAATCCCTGGATAGCTCCATGTTCATCTCCTGGCTCCACCTTCACTTCTCTTACTCAAGTTTCAGCTTGTTCCATGTTCCATGTTCTTGTTCTGGTTCCATGCTACAGTCTTGTGTTCTAGCATCAGCTTGTTCCATGTTCTTGTTCTGGTTCCGTGCTACAGTCTTGTGTTCTAGCGTTAGTTTGTTCATGTTCCTTGTTCTTGTTCTGGTTCCATGCTACAGTCTTGTGTTGTAGAGTCAGCGCGTTCCATTTTCCTTGTTCTTGTTCTGGTTCCATGCTACAGTCTTATGTTGTAGTGTCAGCGCGTTCCATTTTCCTTGTTCTTGTTCTGGTTCCATGCTACAGTCTAGTGTTCTAGCTTCAGCTTGTTCCATGTTCCTTGTTCTTGTTCTGGTTCCATGCTACAGCCTTGTGTTGTAGTGTCAGCTTGTTCCATGTTCCTTGTTCTTGTTCTGGTTCCATGCTACAGTCTTGTGTTGTAGTGTCAGCTTGTTCCATGTTCCTTGTTCTGGTTCCATGCTACAGTCTTGTGTTGTAGCTTCAGCTTGTTCCATGTTCCATGTTCTTGTTCTGGTTCCATGCTACAGTTTTGTGTTCTAGCATCAGCTTGTTTCATGTTCCTTGTTCTTGTCCTGGTTCCACACTATAGTCTTGTGTTCTAGCTTCAGCTCATTCCATGTTCCTTGTTCTGGTTCCATGCTACAGTCTTGTGTTCTAGCTTCAGCTTGTTCCATGTCCCACATTCTTGTTCTAGTTCCATGCTACAGTCTTGTGTTCTAGCTTCAGCTTGTTCCATGTTCCATGTTCTTGTTCTGGTTCCATGCTACAGTCTTGTTTTCTAGCTACAGCTTGTTCCATGTCCCACGTTCTTGTTCTGGTTCCATACTAAACTCCAATGTCCAAGTTTTAGCTTGTTTTTGTTCTTCCTCCATGACCCTGCTCCACACTCCACATCTAGTCATGCGCTTGTCCTCTCATCTCTGCCATGTTCATACTTCCTCGCACATGTTAAGGGTGAAAGCAAGAACTACTCTCATCCCAGTCTAGTACTAAACAAGTTGCAGCCACAAGGATACACTATTTCCCCAAGAGAAATATAACAAATACTGATAGAATACAAAATAAATATTAAGGTTCTCTTGATAAGGTTCTTTTGAAGAACCTACAAACATGTCCATGCTGGTGGAGGTTTCCCTTTGGTCATAGTCATTCGAGATGGCGGAAGGAGCTCGGTGGTAGTTATCCTGGTGTCTCACATAATTTTTTTTGGCAGGGTGGGTGCTCGACATCATGTGCTTGCTCAAATGATGTTGCATTGCCTTAAAGTGGTATAGTCTTCTGGTTATGGGTGTTGGGAATCGCCCTTCTTCCAGCCCTCCCCTTTATGTGGACTATATTGTCACTATGAGTAAGTGCATCTGCCCCATGTGGACCCCGTTGACAAAGTCCTCTATAAGTCCCTGCCACTATTTTTGGTGTCATCATGGAGACCAACCAAGACAGTATACCACACGTCCAAGTTCTCTATGAAGATCGTAAGAGATTTGCCTGGGAGGAAATCATACCCCATGGACGTGTGAGTAGTACAGAGGCAGAAATCTGTGCCGCTATACTGGTGCTGGACCAGAGCTGGACCAGGATACAATCAATGCAAACCACACGACATTCAGGAAAATCACAGGTGCACAT
Organism: Leptodactylus fuscus; assembly: GCF_031893055.1. Lineage (NCBI taxonomy): Eukaryota > Metazoa > Chordata > Amphibia > Anura > Leptodactylidae > Leptodactylus > Leptodactylus fuscus. Next base: position 218,406,384 of record NC_134268.1, on the reverse strand, counting down.
TAGAGCAGAATAATTGTAATAGTCAACGCGGTCCAGGAAAATATGATATAATGTCTATATACCGTCACATTCCGGAATCCATTCTCTTTGGCTGCAGTATTGAGACATGACGACCGCGATGTGGAAATTGTGTTTTTTTGGTAACATTTTGTAAAAGCTTCTGTAACCAGATCTTCAGTTTTTGTAAAAGTTTCTTAATTATGATTAAGTTCTACCCCGAGACACTTGTTCACATGAGTAAGATAGAGAAAGTGGGGAAAACTGACTCACTGGTATCCAAAGGGACCAAGTCTTCTGAGCTCAGACTGAGTGTAAAATAGATAGGTTTTATATAGATAGAGCTGCAAGAAAAAGTAAGTGAACCCTCTCGGATGATCTGGATTATTGAATTGATTAGATGTGGTCTGGTTATTACCAAAGACAAACACAACCTAGTGGAACCAATGGTGCTGTTCATATAGAAATCGAAAGTACAGACAGAAATAGTAAGTGAACCTCTATGCGTGACTTGTTAACTGTTTTGCTTAACCATGGAGGTGAGGGTTTCACAGGGGTTCGACCTTTCAATATAGGCACACAAAGCCTGGTTACTGACAAATCTGTTCTTCTCAAAATTGGTTACAAAGTAGATGAGATTGAATGAAGACAAGTCCATCAAGTCCAACCTATAACCCTATGGAGGAAGGCAAAGAGGGAAGCTTATACCAATTGCCCCATGCCAGGGGAAAACATTGCTTCATGACTCCAAATCTGGCAAACCCTGAATCAACCTCCAATCCTAAAAGAGGTGCAAATGAAGCTGAGGGTAACATAAAAGATCCACACAAACTGCAAAGAACTTTGTTCATGTGTCCAAAACGAATTATGTTCATGGTAGGACAAAGTGAGGAGGCCACTGCCTTCCAATAAGAACATTGCTCCGTCTCAAATTTACCCAAGACTGCCTGGATGTTCCGTAACGGTTCTGAGAAAATGTTCCGTGGAAAGGTGAGACAAAAGTGGAATTTGTAGTACAAAATGGAGTTTAGGGGATCCCCGTTTCCGAAGATCGATGTGTCAGATGTCAGACCCATCTCTATCGGAAAATGTATCTTATATCCCACCCTATGCAATATAATTCCCCAGTAGTATGACGATACACCGTTGGGCGGTTTTAATTTGTTCCTGGGATTTCTTAGTAAATGGAATGGCCCCCTAAATCTAGCCATGAGGCATTGAGAAGTGTTTATGGTATATCTGTAGTGGTAGGAGCTTGAGGACGCACTTTATGAAGGAACCTTCCACTGCAATATCATGGAGGGACTGACACATGCTCATATTCTCCTCGAGCCTACCAATGCCGGTTTCTTGGCACTTGCGTGTCTTCCTGTTGTGGGAAATGGAGGAAAAATGTGCATTTTCAGCTCTTAGGAGAATCTCCAAGCATCAAAAGTCTTTTTAGCTCAGAAAAAGAAGAGAAAATATACTCTGTGAGCTCTGGGGAGCCATGAATCCTCCTCCTTCCTTGGAAATTCATTGAACCAAAGTTGCTGAAATCCAACCAGAAGAAGATTTTACGGCCGTTGTTTCTTCGTTGGGCCATAAAGGGCTGGAATCTGAGACATTTTCTGCTGGAGTTTTGTATCTAAAATGCAAAAGATATTTTACTAGTTTCATTTCAGCTCTAGAAATGTTTGTATTCATTAAAATAAGATTCTGACTTTGGAGTCATTTTAAAGGGATTGGCCACCTTATGAACTGAGGCTTGAAGACTGAATTGCTAAAATTCCAAACTTTCTAATATATTTGCTAATTTTTTCAAGACCTCTGTTTGCTGTCAGCTGTTTTACAGACGGGTGGATATTAGAGCCAGCTGTCATTTATCTTATACTAATTGGAACAAGTTGGTTTGGCATAGATGGTTGGTCTCAGATATTAAGTTATGTTGGTTACCAATTTCACTTTGGTCCATGTGGTGTTGCGAATTATTTTGGTTACCAATTGCACTTCGTGGAGTATCTTCTCCTGTATATCCACATAGTCATTTTTGGTACGTATAGTCCAGGGCCGGCTCCAGGTTTTTATGGGCCCTTGGGCGACAGAGCCTCAGTGGGCCCCCTTGTAAAGGAGGTGGGGGAGTCGAGACACTGTGCGTTGCAGATGAAGCGAGTGATGTCATGCAGGAGTGTGGCGTCACCAACGCCATACCTCCCAATCTTTTAAAGAGTAGAAAGAGGGGCAAAATGTGCGGCGCGCTCTGCGAATTTAGCTCCACCCACTTTTATGTTGATTCCACCCACTCATTCATTATGTGCTCCCACACAGTATAATCCTCCTACAGTCACCTGTAAATTATATGCCCCCCCTCCATCTCTCCCCCAGTTTCATATACACCCTTTCTCTGCCCCCAGTTTCATGTCCCCCCTCCATCTCTGTCCCCAGTTTCATGTCCCCCCTCCATCTCTGTCCCCAGTTTCATCACGTTCTCCCCCTTCATCTGCCCACAGTTTCATGTCCCCCGTCTCTGCCCCAGTGTCATGCTGTTCCCCCCCTCCCCTTCATTTGCCCCTTCAGTTTCATTGGGCCCCCTCCATCTCTGTCCCCAGTTCCATGCCGTTCTCTCCCCACCCCCTCCATCTGCCCCAGTGTCATGCTGTTCCCCCCTCCCCTTCATTTGCCCCCCAGTTTCTTTGGGCCCCCTCCATCTCTGTCCCCAGTTTCATGCCGTTCTCTCCCCACCCCCTCCATCTGCCCCAGTGTCATGCTGTTCTCCCCCCCTCCATCTGCCCCAGTGTCATGCCGTTCCCCCCTCCCCTTAATTTGCCCCCCAGTTTCTTTGGGCCCCCTCCATCTTTGTCCCCAGTTTCATGCCGTTCTCTCCCCACCACCTTCATCTTCCCCAGTGTCATGCCGTTCCCCCCCTCCCCTTCATTTGCCCCCCAGTTTCATGGGCCCCCTTCATTATGTTTCACCTTAATAAACAACCACTTACACTCACCTTCCATCACTCACCTTCCCTCGTTCCCCCGACGCTCCTCTCTCCATTCACATACGCGATGCAGGAGCTGTGAGATCAGCTCCTGCTTAGCTCCGGCCCGGCTTGCGTGTGTAGGCGTGATGTGGTGACGTCATTGCGCCTACACACGCAAGCCAGGCCGGAGCTTTAAAGCAGGAGCTGATCTCGCAGCTCCTGCATCGCGTATGTATTCAGCTCATCGGCGGACGGACGCCGATGAGCTGAAATTGTGACAGGCAAGTGCCGGGGGGCCCCCAGAGGCTCTGAGGGCCCCGGCACTTGCCCGACTATGCCGTGCGCTGACGCCAGCCCTGGTATAGTCCATTGTGTGCTTACAGTGGCATAACTAGGAATGGCTGGGCCCCAAGGCTAACATTTGACACGGGCCTTCCCCCTCTCCCCAATGACCCATTTTCCCCTTTTCCCTCTGACCCAGTATTATACATAGTGGCCCCTGCACACAGTATTATCCCCCATAGTGGCCCCTGCGCACAGTATTATCCCCCATAGTGGCCCCTGCACACAGTATTATCCCCCATAGTGGCCCCTGCGCACAGTATTATCCCCCATAGTGGCCCCTGCACACAGTATTATCCCCCATAGTGGCTCCTGCACACAGTATTATCCCCCATAGTGGCCCCTGCACACAGTATCATGCCCCATAGTGGCCCCTGCACACAGTATTATCCCCCATAGTGGCCCCTGCACACAGTATCATGCCCCATAGTGACCCCTGCACACAGTATTATCCCCCATAGTGGCCCCTGCACACAGTATCATGCCCCATAGTGGCCCCTGCACACAGTATTATCCCCCATAGTGGCCCCTGCACACAGTATTATGTCTCATAGTGACCCCTGCACTCAGTATTATGCCCCATAGTGGCCCCTGCACACAGTATTATGCCCCATAGTGGCCCCTGCACACAGTATTATGCCCCATAGTGCCCCCTGCACACAGTATTATGTCCCATAGTGGCCCCTGCACACAGTATTATGCCCCATAGTGGCCCCTGCACACAGTATTATACCCCATAGTGGCCTCTGCACACAGTATTATGCCCCATAGTGGCCTCTGCACTCAGTATTATGCCCCATAGTGGCCCCTGCACACAGTATTATGTCCCATAGTGGCCCCTGCACACAGTATTATGTCCCATAGTGGCCACTGCACACAGTATTATGCCCCATAGTGGCCCCTGCACACAGTATCATGCCCCATAGTGGCCCCTGCACACAATATTATGTCCCATAGTGGCCCCTGCACACAGTATTATGTCCCATAGTGGCCCCTGCACACAGTATTATGTCCCATAGTGGCCCCTGCACACAGTATTATGTCCCATAGTGGCCACTGCACACAGTATTATGCCCCATAGTGGCCCCTGCACACAGTATCATGCCCCATAGTGGCCCCTGCACACAATATTATGTCCCATAGTGGCCCCTGCACACAGTATTATGTCCCATAGTGGCCCCTGCACACAGTATTATGTCCCATAGTGACCCCTGCACACAGTATTATCCCCCATAGTGTCCCCTGCACACAGTATTATGCCCCATAGTGGCCCCTGCACACAGTATTATGCCTCCTAGTGGACTCTGCACACAGTATCATGCCCCATAGTGGCCCCTGCACTCAGTATTTTGCCCCATAGTGGCCCCTGCACACAGTATTATGTCCCATAGTGGCCCCTGCACACAGTATCATGCCCCATAGTGGCCCCTGCACACAGTATTATGTCCCATAGTGGCCCCTGCACACAGTATCATGCCCCATAGTGGCCCCTGCACACAGTATTATGTCCCATAGTGGCCCCTGCACACAGTATTATGCCCCATAGTGGCCTTTGCGCACAGTATTATGCTCCATTGTGGACAGCAATGTACAATTATTATACTCTGGGGATCCCAGAGTAATAATCATCGGAGACCCAGGGGAGGATACAAACATAAAAAACACTGTTACTTACCTCTCCTGGGCTCTGGTGCACTCCAAGCTGGTGTCGGCCATCTTCAGTGATGATAGAGACACCACTTGAGCCGAGTATAATGATAGTGTTTGTGGGCCCGCGGCCTTACTTACCGATCTGCTCTCTTGATCACAGCCTCTGGGAAGGGCAGCGCCGGCGGCCGTGAGCAGGAGCGAGGATCGGTAAGTAAATAGGGCCCGTTACCTGCTGATACCCCAGGCCATGTGGCAGCTGTTACCTCTGCTACCCCAGTAGTTACACCCCTGTGTGCTTATATCCTACCCAACAGAACAATGAAGTTCTTTGATTTCATAAATTCTTGGCCCCAATAAAAAAGTCAATGCATTACATTCTTGGTTGCGAGTCTCTTTCTATCGCATTTCGGCAATGTAAGATGGAGCCTCCATTCATGACTTTGCCTTACAGGAAGGACTTAATGGAAAAAGGTGGAGTCTTCTTTATGTCTTGCCAGATCCAGACGTTGCACGGAATATAAATATCCATTGTTTCCAGGCTCTTTCCTTTTTGTCCGTTGCGTTCTTGCTTACTTATCCAGCAAACATTATATTAGCTGATAAAATTGGCAGCGAGACCCTCCAGCGGGGAACTGACAGAAGGTCTGCACGGCTTCTACACACATTGTAATATCCAAGAAAGAGGAATTATCGCTCGGAGCTGACGACAATGAATTTTTACAACTCTTGCAGAAGAACGCTGTGACCGCGGCTGCACATTCGAGGGATAATAACTTTTTGATTGCAGGAGGTGTTCGTAATAGAAGCGGTGCAATTAGATTTCTCTGCTAGGGTACTTAGCCACATTGCTGAAACTTACATAAGAGCAAAGATTTATTTTTCCAGTTCATCTGATCCTCCTCGGCCCACTCAGCCGATTATTACCGAGTCAAAAGAGTATCGGTGGTGGAAAAAGTGAGAAATAAATGGAGATAGCACAAGGAGCTCTCGCCCCGCACAGCCTGCAAAACAATTGATGTATAAATCGTAACTCTATACACATGATGTCATCAGTATGTCATGCCTTGGAGCTCTGTGTAGCAGGTGATGTCATCAGTATATCATGCCTTGGAGATCTGTGTAGCAGGTGATGTCATCAGTATCTGATGCCTTGGAGCTCTGTGTAGCAGGTGATGTCATCAGTATCTGATGCCTTGGAGCTCTGTGTAGCAGGTGATGTCATCAGTATCTGATGCCTTGGAACTCTGTGTAGCAGGTGATGTCATCAGTATCCATACCTCCCAACTTTTGAAGAACCGAAAGAGAGACAAAATGAGCGGCGCGCTACGCGCGCCGCGGCAAATTTAGCCCCACCCACTTTTGTGTTGACTCCGCCCACTCGTTAATTTTTCATGTGCCCGCACACAGTATAATCCTCCTACAGTCACCCGTAAATTATATGTCCCCCCTTTATCTCTCCCCCAGTTTCATATACACCCTTCATCTGCCCCCAGTTTCATGTCCCTCTTCCATCTCTGCCCCCAGATTCATGTCCCACATCTCTGCCCCCAGATTCATGTCCCTCCATCTCTGCCCCCAGATTCATGTCCTCTCCATCTCTGCCCCCAGATTCATGTCCCCTCCATCTCTGCCCCCAGATTCATGTCCCCTCCATCTCTGCCCCCAGATTCATGTCCTCTCCATCTCTGCCCCCAGATTCATGTCCTCTCCATCTCTGCCCCCAGATTCATGTCCCTCCATCTCTGCCCCCAGATTCATGTCCCCTCCATCTCTGCCCCAATGTCATGCCGTCCTCTCCTTCATCTGCCCCCAGATTCACGTTCCACCTCCACATTAAACTTACCTTCTCCTCCGCTCCCTCGCCGCCTCTCTCGCTGACACATGCGGCTGAAGGAAGGAGCTGACACAGGTCAGCTCCTCGCTTCGCCGCTGCCCGCCTCTCTCCCTGACACACGCGGCTGAAGCTGCTCGCGTGCTCGCTTCGCCGCTGCGTCTCTCTCTCTCGCTGACACATGCGGCTGAAGCGAGGAGCTGACCTGTGTCAGCTCCTCGCTTCGCTGCTGCCGCCGGCTCCTGGCGTGTACATTGCGTCTACAAGCCAGGAGCCGGCGGCAGCAGCAAAGCGAGGAGCTGACACAGGTCAGCTCCTCGCTTCAGCCGCATGTGTCAGCGAGAGAGAGAGGCAGCGGCGAAGCAAGCACGCGAGCAGCTTCAGCCGCGTGTGTCAGGGAGAGAGGCGGGCAGCGGGGAAGCGAGGAGCTGACCTGTGTCAGCTCCTTCCTTCAGCCGCATGTGTCAGCGAGAGAGGCGGCGAGGGAGCGGAGGAGAAGGAGATCTGAGTTGAAATCGGGACATACCTCCCTCCAACCGGGACCGCGGGACATGTCACCCAAATCGGGACTGTCCCACGGAAATCGGGACGGTTGGGAGGTATGAGTATCTCATGCCTTGGAGCTCTGTGTAGCAGGTGATGTCATCTGTATCTCATGCCTTGGAGATCTGTATAGCAGGTGATGTCATCAGTATCTCATGCCTTGGAGCTCTGTGTAGCACAATGATGTCATCAGTATCTCATGCCTTGGAGCTCTGTGTAGCAGGTGATGTCATCAGTATCTCATGCCTTGGAGATCTGTATAGCAGGTGATGTCATCAGTATCTCATGCCTTGGAGCTCTGTGTAGCACTTTGATGTCATCAGTATCTCATGCCTTGGAGCTCTGTGTAGCACTTTGATGTCATCAGTATCTCATGCCTTGGAGCTCTGTGTAGCACAATGATGTCATCAGTATTCATGCCTTGGAGCACTGTGTAGCAGGTGATGTCATCAGTATTCATGCCTTGTTGCTCTGTGTAGCACTGTGATGTCATCAGTATCTCATGCCTTGGAGCTCTGTGTAGCACTTTGATGTCATCAGTATCTCATGCCTTGGAGCTCTGTGTAGCACTTTGATGTCATCAGTATCTCATGCCTTGTTGCTCTGTGTAGCACTGTGATGTCATCAGTATTCATGCCTTGTTGCTCTGTGTAGCACAATGATGTCATCAGTATCTCATGCCTTGTTGCTCTGTCTGTGTAGCACTGTGATGTCATCAGTATTCATGCCTTGTTGCTCTGTGTAGCACTTTGATGTCATCAGTATCTCATGCCTTGTTGCTCTGTGTAGCACTGTGATGTCATCAGTATTCATGCCTTGTTGCTCTGTGTAGCACAATGATGTCATCAGTATTCATGCCTTGTTGCTCTGTGTAGCACAATGATGTCATCAGTATTCATGCCTTGTTGCTCTGTGTAGCACTGTGATGTCATCAGTATTCATGCCTTGTTGCTCTGTGTAGAATGGTGCTGTCATCAGTATCTCATGCCTCGGTGTAGCAGGGTGTGAGTTCAGGTTCCTAAGCTACTACTTGTCTTCTGTCTGGGTGGCCACTCTGAGGACTCCTTATGCTGTCAAAGGAAGTGTAGTCTCTGTACGATGAGCTGTCTCTCCAGGCAACATCGAGGCATGAGATGACATAAAGACATGTCCACCATTGGCGAGCATATGCCATAATTGGTGACATAAATGAGACCCGGACGACACAGTGCAGCAGGGGGGGTGTGCACTTTATGGTAGCTGCAGTGAAAGGGAGTCAATTGACAAAGACACATCCAGTTATTACAGTCTCCTCTTTCCTTGGGGCGGCCATATTGGAGACGGACCTCCTTCCTGTATGGAGTATGGCCCAGGCAGTGACGGGGGATCTGCATATAGGCCATTCATTCTATATATAGGGTTAATTGGGGTCTGGTCCTTGGATTATCTTATTTTCCGGATAGGTAACCCCCTGGCCTGCGGAGAAGCCCCTCATCCTGTATGTTGCAGATTTCCCTTCTCTCCTATTATATAAGCACAGTCAGATATTCCTCGTATCCCGCACTAAAGCCTGAGAAACTAGAAAAAAAAATCCATCCTAATTTCCTCAGATTACCACAGGGACCTTCCGCCTAGAAGAACATCTCCCTGCACAGTGGTTGGGAAATATCTGCACGAATCGTCGGTGTGGGAAAGCCGTAGGAAGGAGACCTTTGGTAGGATTGTATGTGGGCAAGGATGAAACCATTTAACCCCTCGTGTAGCAGAGCTGCGTGTACTTAAAGCCATATCCTGTGAATTAAAGGCATGTTCCCATTGATAGGATATGGCATCATTTTGTGATCGGCAGGGGTCCGGGCTCTGGGAACCTGACTGGTCCTGAGAATAAACCATGATTGTTCATTCAGAAGATTGGTCGGGGTCCCGGAGGTCAGAGCCCTATGACTGAGACCTGCCCTGAGTTTATGGGATGGGAATATGTAATGAACCTTAATCCATCAAGTAACGTTGTCTTTCCATGTTTTATGGTCACAGATGTTTCATCAAACGTTGCACACTGCAATAGTAGAGGCTAGGGTCGAGGGATCGGGTCCCAATCGGCGATCAAGCAAATTTCACGATCGGCTGGAAAATGATCGGAAATCGATCCTGAAATCTCAAGATTGGCTCAACCCTAGTAGAGGCAAATGCAAGCAGATGTATAATCTATCTCGAAGAAAAATGCTTCTTTCTCCTCCTATCAGAGCCTTTTCCTCCTCCCCTCTTTTCGCTAAACTGGCTTTCACTCTAAAGTCTCTGCTATATCCGTCTCAAGGCAGCGTGCAGGTCACATGTATATAGAATCAGGGGCAGTGGCGTAACTAGGAATGGCGAGGCCCCATGGCGAACTTTTGACCGACCCCCTCCTACGCATTCCTGCGCATTCTATTATGCCCCATAGTGGCCCCTGCACACAGTATTATGTCCCTCAGTGGCCCCTGCACACAGTATTATGTCCCATAGTGGCCCCTGCACACAGTATTATCCACCATAGTGGCCCCTGCACACAGTATTATGTCCCATAGTGGCCCCTGCACACAGTATTATCCCCATAGTGGCCCCTGCACACAGTATTATGTCCCATAGTGGCCCCTGCACACAGTATTATGTCCCATAGTGGCCCCTGCACACAGTATTATCCACCATAGTGGCCCCTGCACACATTATTATGCGCCATAGTGGCCCCTGCACACAGTATTATGCGCCATAGTGGCCCCTGCACACAGTATTATGTCCCATAGTGGCCCCTGCACACAGTATTATGCGCCATAGTGGCCCCTGCACACAGTATTATACATAGTGGCCCCTGCACACAGTATTATCCCCCATAGTGGCCCCTGCACACAGTATTATCCCCCATAGTGGCCCCTGCACACAGTATTATCCCCCATAGTGGCCCCTGCACACAGTATTATGCCCCATAGTGGCCCCTGCACACAGTATTATGTCCCATAGTGGCCCCTGCACACAGTATTATGTCTCATAGTGGCCCCTGCACACAGTATTATGCCCCATAGTGGCCCCTGCACACAGTATTATCCCCCATAGTGGCCCCTGCACACAGTATTATGTCCCATAGTGGCCCCTGCACACAGTATTATGTCTCATAGTGGCCCCTGCACACAGTATTATCCCCCATAGTGGCCCCTACACACAGTATTATGTCCCATAGTGGCCCCTGCACACAGTATTATGTCCCATAGTGGCCCCTGCACACAGTATTATGCCCCATAGTGGCCCCTGCACACAGTATTATGTCCCATAGTGGCCCCTGCACACAGTATTATCCCCCATAGTGGCCCCTGCACACAGTATTATGTCCCATAGTGGCCCCTGCACACAGTATTATGTCCCATAGTGGCCCCTGCACACAGTATTATCCCCCATAGTGGCCCCTGCACACAGTATTATGCCCCATAGTGGCCCCTGCACGCAGTATTATGTCCCATAGTGGCCCCTGCACACAGTATTATCCCCCATAGTGGCCCCTGCACACAGTATTATCCCCCATAGTGGCCCCTGCACACAGTATTATGTCCCATAGTGGCCCCTGCACACAGTATTATGCCCCATAGTGGCCCCTGCACACAGTATTGTACCCCAATAGTGGCCCCTGCACACAGTATTGTACCCCACATTGTCCCCTGCACACACAGTATTATGTTCCACTGTGGACACCCATAAACAATTATTATACTCTTTTCAGACCCCAGAGTATAATAATCGGAGACCCGGGGGAATAAAAACATAAAAAAAACACGGTTACTTACCTGTCCCCGGCTCCTACACTGTCTTCTCTGCTGCCATCCTTCTGCTATGACGTAGAACGTCACATGACCCGGGACGCAGGCTGAAAAGACCCCCGAGTATAACGATTGCAGCAGTAGCAGCTGTCACCGGGCCCCTAATGTCCCAGGCCCTGTGGCAGGTGCCTCCGCTGCTATGGTGGTAGTTACGCTACTGATCAGGGGGAAGAGTGAGCAGAAACATAGGGAGGCAGAGACTTCATCTGATGCTGAAGCTAAATAGGAAGTTTCTATCAGAGCCCAAGTGACTTTTCCACAATAGTACAGGTCAGGACGTCTCTATATATGTCCTGTATGTTCCTAAAGCTGTTTCTGAATGAAGGTTATAGAGAAGATTCTGCTCTGCTTACTATGTGGTGCAGCTAGTCGCCTCCACCCTCGACCCAGCAGGTCAGGGCTAACTGCAAATTAGAGAGTGGGCCCAAGTCTCTCTCAGTTCTCTTATCAATTGAGTGGACAGCATGTCATTCTATATATCACCAGCAGTGGCCGCTGTATGGAATACATGTGAACTTTTCCTGACCTCACTGGAGGTATACGCAGCCAGATCCATAGGCTGATCGTTGACCTGGTTTCCAATGTAAAAGGGGTTGTGTTAATAAGTGTATCCCTTTAACACACTCTGATACCCATTATCAATGGTTATCCCCCAATCTTACTACAGTGCCCCCGGATTTCCCTGCAGTATAACACCTAGATTGGATTACAAATATCGCTTGCTTCTTCCCCTCCCCCCACCCAGTCCTCCATGCTTGTAATACCTGAGCGCGGGGAGCCCCCTGTGACCCATTTCTAAGTATACACAATTAAAAGTAATGCATGTGATTTATTATTGTCACAAACCCTGTACTGTAATACAGACAAGCCCGGTACTGTAAGCGGCGGTGGCGTATTATACAGACTGTAGCAGTGCAGACGGGAGCCAGGAAGATTAATTATAGGAGACGACAGACGAGCCACTTGTGAGGTAAACAAGCCACACACAGTAATGATCACATTAATAATACTGCCAATTATAAGGCCGCCACGTACCGTACCAGCAAATGAGCAATACACAAAGGCGTGGGCGCGAGATATGACAAACGGCTAACAGTGATATGTGATGTATTGTAACTGGACATGAATGGCGGTGGAGTAACAATTCCAGACAGACGCCTTAAAGGAAACTCTCTATCATATCGCATGTGGAACCCCAGGCTTAAGATATTTGGTTATAACGTGCACAAAAATAGCATTCAATACTATGACATGGTGTTATTGTGTGTTTTATGCATCAGATAAATGCAAATGATATTTAACATCAAAAAGAAAATTTAAGTTGTAATACTCTGCCTGACCACATGGTGTGCCGGAGAGCACAAAGGACTGTCATAAGTGTAGTACAAATGTTAAAGCTCCATCTACTGGTGGAATCCCATAGTGTAAGATTTTACTTCCACAGAATACCGAGATCTTGTTAATCTGTTACAAATATGTGATGGTTTCCATATAGCAACAGAAATGTTTTTTCTTACTGTACATTGGACAAAATGCAAATACAGAAACATATATTACAGAATTACAAAAAAAAAAAAAATACCATTCGCGGACTATGTAACCAACAGATCAGTCGATACTTGCTCTCCAAGTTAGCATTGCCAGATGGTGTTACACAATGTTAAAGGGATTGTCCTCTCTGCTGGGAACCCCAGTAATCTGCTGTCATCTGTAATGAATCCTGGCAGTCTCTCCCTGCCACACCCTGCCTGAGCAATTAGGTTCCTAGTTCATTCTTGTCCCATGAAAGGTTGTAACTGAATACTAACTGCTGGATCTACTGTGGTTGACCTTGGCTTATCCCTGTCTCTGTCTCTATTCCTCTGACCCCCTAGTATTGACCCCAGCCTGATCCTGACCACTGACCCTGCGCTGCCAGCCTTGACCTCCTGCCTGTTTTGCTCAGTATTGAATCTGTTCTGACCTTGGTTTATGTATTTCATATGGGGTTGAGCCGATCTTGAGATTTCAGGATCAATTTTAAAATCCGATTTCCAATCATTTTCCAGCCGATCCCGATCGCGAAGTATGCTCGATCGCCGAGCGGTATCCAAAATCTTTCCCGATCCCTCAACCCTAATTGTATATCATATATACAGTAGGGTTGAGCCGATCTTGAGATTTCAAAATCCAATTTTCGATCATTTTCCAGCTGATCAGGATCCGATCTTTTCCGATCCTGATCGCTCAACCCTAATTCCACAGTTCCATAGTCAGCTGTCGGCCTCATCATTACTTTTTGGGAGCTAGTGGTCTCTCTGCACCCTTAACATTGTCCCTAAGCCATGCTGGTTCAATGATACAGTTGTGTCCACCATCTATTACACAATAGCTCAGATTTACAAAACCTTACACCCTTGTATATGAGGCCTGGTCTTCACTCTATTTGGAAGGGTCCCCATCAGATACGTGTAGGGTCACGCCAATGTTTCCAGATTATTCTTTCTAAACGGAAACTTGTAAAATGAGTCAACAGATTTTTGAGCCCAGTCACTAATTCTCCATTGGATTGAGGTCTGGACCGTGACTCAGCCTCATGGACATGATCATTGTGGGTTTCCTAAGTAATTTCCATGCCGTTTAGATTTTCGGTGCCGGTGTCTTTCTCGTACCACAGTTCTTATACAGACTGCAGCAGGTTTTCTTGTGATATATTACTCTTGCCATCTAATTCATGGATAGGGTTGAGCTGATCTTGAGATTTCAGAATCGATTTTAAAATCCGATTTCCAATCATTTTCCAACCGTGAAATTTGCTCCATCGCCGATTGGGATCCAATCTATTCCAATCCTGATCGCTCAACCTTACTCGTGGACCTTCCAAGACTTGCTGTGAAAACGAGTGTCTATACAGCCCAGAATGCACCTCTATGGGGGTGGTATATACTTGGTTGCAGTGGAGTAACTACCGGGGTAGCAGGGGTAGCGGCTGCCACAGGGCCCGGGACATTAGGGGCCCAGCGACAGCCGCTGCGTTTTTGTTTTTTTTAAATAGGAAACGGGCCTTACTTACTTACCGATCCTGGCGGGGGCCGGGATTGGTAAGTGACGCCACAGGCCACATAAGCACTATTATACTCGGGGGGTCTTTTTGGACCCCCGAGTATAATGATCGGAGGCCCAGGAGAGGTAACGGTGTTACTTACCTCTCCCCACTCAGGGCATGCTTGGGGCCTACTTGCATGACGTCACATGACCGGGCCTGCGTCCTTATGAATCGCAATGCAGGCTCCCCGGTCACATGACGTCACGGCTGTCATTGAAGATAGGAGATAGGTAAGTAACTGTGTTTTTTTATGTTTTTATCCCCCCTGGGTCTCTGATTATTGTACTCTGGGGTCTGAAAAGACCCTAGAATTTAATAATTGTTTATGGGTGTCCACAATGGGGAATAATGTGGGGGGGAGGGGTTAGGGGTCAGTCGGTCGAGATCTTTGGTGTCGGTGTGGGGGGGGCCCCATGTCAAAAGTTCGCCACGTGGCCCCACCATTCCTAGTTACGCCACTGCTTGGTTGTGGTCAGATTGGTCTGTCCTCCAGTTAGGGCTCCATACACATGAGGCAGTCAAGACCAGAAGATTCGGTCAATACATTGGTGGGATTACCGGATCGGAACCTAGTTAGGAGATGAGACTCCTTACGTCATAGCGATCTGTAAAGTTAGGGGCCCCTTACTCCTTGTGGCGCTACTATCCCATACTGCATAGTGTGTGGAAACAAGAGCTACGGTGAGGCAAGTGCCATCTCCTGAAAAGGATTGGATCAGGCAATATGGCTGACGTACGGACTGGATTTTCCAATATGAATTGCTCCATGTGTGCCGCCCCTTAGTCATGAAGTCTCACAAGGTTCTCTTGACAGTGGTCTTCATCCCCTTTACATAAGCAAAAGACTCTTCCTAGTAGTCACACGACCACTACGGACTGCAGACATCTCAATCGTTGGAGGCCATGAACCAATCCCTCAAAGGGGTCATTTAAGGCGATGCAAAAGGTCCAAATCCTGGCTGACGTAGCCGAATCCCATCTGCGAATCCGTTCACCTTCGGTTCCTACCTCACGGCCTCTTTCTACTTCATCCGCACACCTGTTTGTCGAGGTTCATTTCCCGTTCTTCCTATTTTTGATGAAACATATTGCGGTTCTCGGATTCTCATATTCGAAGAGTTATTTCATCTCTAATGTTACGTTTCCCCATATGAGATGTTCAGAAGCCAAAGATCTCCACGCAGGGCCAGCGCCATCATCTTTTTGACTTTGAAGAATACGATATATCATTACCTGAGACAGCAATAAGATGGATACAAATGGTAACATGGATATTCGGGGGTCCGGGGAGCACTTGCGGCATGTTCCATGATTAAAATCTCCTGTTCTGTCTCCGCTTTATCATGTTCTTATGACTATGAAGAATGAGATGAGGAATCGTCTTGGAATCGATTCCATGTTTTCAGCGTGCAGGCTTTGAACATGAGAGAATTATTATCTCGGCCTCGGAATTTATGACAAGATTGTGTCGCTCTATTAGTGTAAAGTTGTATTTCGCCTGCCGAGGTCAAAGCAGGAGCAGAAAAGTCTCGTCTTATTATCTTTCTGCTTTATCTTATTAGGGTAAAAATTCTGTCCCGACTAATTCCTCATTGTATATGTACAGGGGTTGCAGGTCTGTTCCTTGCATACATAGACATGCAGCAGGGTTATAGGAGTAGTTTGTGTTTAGGTTACATTTAAGGGGATCGTCTCATAAAGAAAACTTCTGTCTATATTGAATATGGACGGCAGACAGAGGAGGGGTCTTCCAAGCCCTACATGTATTACGTGATCCACCATATCTGTAAATGCTGCAGGAGAGAGTTGAGTCCTGCCCCACTCCTAACACATGAAAAAAGAAGAAGAAAGTCCTGCTCCCCTCACCCACTCATATAGAGCCTGTGAGTCCTGCTCCCCCCACTCATATAGAAAGTCTGTGAGTCCTGCTCCCCCCACCACTCATATAGAAAGCCTGTGAGTCCTGCTCCCCCCACCACTCATATAGAAAGCCTGTGAGTCCTGCTCCCCCCACCACTCATATAGAAAGCCTGTGAGTCCTGCTCCCCCCACCACTCATATAGAAAGCCTGTGAGTCCTGCTCCCCCCACCACTCATATAGAAAGCCTGTGAGTCCTGCTCCCCCCCACCACTCATATAGAAAGTCTGTGAGTCCTGCTCCTCCCACCACTCATATAGAAAGCCTGTGAGTCCTGCTCCCCCCACCACTCATATAGAAAGCCTGTGAGTCCTGCTCCCCCCACCACTCATATAGAAAGCCTGTGAGTCCTGCTCCCCCACCACTCATATAGAAAGCCTGTGAGTCCTGCTCCCCCACCACTCATATAGAAAGCCTGTGAGTCCTGCCCCCCCACCCACTCATATAGAAAGCCTGTGAGTCCTGCTCCCCCACCACTCATATAGAAAGCCTGTGAGTCCTGCTCCCCCCACCACTCATATGACTTTAGACACAACTTCTCCAGCTGTTACTTACAGAAGTACTCCGATGACTCTGCTATAGTCGGCCTTATCACTGATGGCGATGATAGGGAATACAGAGACTTAAACCGGGATTTTGTTGAATGGTGCCAGCGGAACCAGCTCAGGATTAATGCTGGGAAGACCAAGGAGATGGTGGTGGACTTTAGTAAACAGAGAGGTGCCCCGACCCCGGTGGAGATCCAAGGGACATGTATTGAGATAGTCAGGACCTATAAGTACCTGGGCGTGCTCCTCAATAATAAACTAGACTGGGCTGACCACCTGGAGGCGCTGCACAGAAAGGGCCACAGCAGACTCTACCTGCTCAGGAGGCTGAGGGCCTTCGGAGTCCGGGGGACACTTCTTAGGGCCTTCTTCAACTCTGTGGTTGCTTCAGCCATCTTTTTCGGTGTGGCCTGCTGGGGGAGCAGTATATCAACCAGGGACAGAAATAGACTTGACAGGCTGATCAGGAGGGCCAGCTCTGTCCTGGGGAGCCCCTTGGACCCAGTACAGGTGGTGGGTGACAGAAGGATACTGTCTGTGGTGACCTCCATGCGGGAGAACAAATCCCACCCCATGTATGGGACCCTGATGGGACTTGGCAGCAGTGTAAGTGACCGTCTGCTTCACCCCAAGTGTGAGAAGGAGCTATCGCAGGTCCTTCCTTCCAACCATGACCAGGCTGTATAATCTACATCAGACCAAGCGAAGATCACTCCGCACAGAGAACTAATGATTATGATGATGACCATGAGGTCTTCCTCTTTCTCTTCCGTTTTTCCTTAGCTGCTATGGCCTCCTAGTATATCTTCTCTCCTCAGCATATGTGTGTCTACGTCTGTAATATATTACTGTGTATTATTCTGTACCTGTATTACTAGGCTGCTGTAACATACTGAAATTTCCCCCATGTGGGACTATTAAAGGATTATCTTATTTTATCTATCATTCATAGAGAAAGCCCGTGAGTCCTGCTCCCCCCCACCCATTCATAGAGAAAGCCAAATGCCAAAAGCCTATGGAGATGTCCTATCTTCAGCGGCACACCTGTGGGGAGGGAATCTCCTTCTCCTCACACATGTAATCTATTGCGGTAGCATTGACAACTTATTTTGCTTTAATATATACAGATGCTAATGTTTGATGTAGCAGTTTTAATGTTTCTCGACAATATGAGCAAGGATTGTTACTGAGCACTATACTTAATCTTCTAAATATACATTAAAGTATAAAGGTGCATAAATACAATAACGTCCTAAGTCATGGGCCATACCATAAGCCTAGCCCCAGCTTACATGGTATGTTCCATACAATTCTAACACATTACTGTAAAATTGACAAATCTGTGTGTATATTTTTTCACCTGCCATCTCTGACGCCCCCGCCGTATTCAGGGCCCGCTCTCTGACCTCTCTGTCTCTATCCTAGAACAACCTTGCAAAGTGTAGGGAATTTTTTTTGAAAATAAAATCTAAAAAATAAATTGCCAAATAATAATAGACTGGATTAAGGCAAGAAAAAAATAAGACTCCAACCCGGTGATTTCCTTAAGAACATCGGAAATGAAAAATTCACTTTTCCAGCTGCACTTGACATCATTTCCCTAAAATGTTTTTCCCATAAATAATATTAATTTTATCCTCAAACTTGTATTTCAGGATCGATAGGGATGTGGATATTTAGTCTCATTTTTCAGACTTCCTGCAAAGACTTCAAAAACTGCTCTTTAGAATTTTTTTTTTTTTTTTTTTTTTTTTGGTGTGTGTTCCTACAGCTCCATGTATCCGTAACGCCAAGACTTATTCGAAACAGCTGGATATTAATGTCTGCTATTATGCTCTTATTGTGTGTGTGTCATAGCGAGACTGCCAGAACAGGTAGTCAAAATGGAAAGTGGGAAAAGTGTCAGCATCTGTGTTTCCTGTCCATTATCTCGGAAAACAACTTCCCCAATGGGGCAGAATAATATTTTTTCCATTAGCCAGCTTTTTTCCAAATTCCTTTGGGACAAATCTGGAGCAGAAACCCTGGTTGGATATGGTTTATGGCTTAAAATTAGATTCAAGACAATCTGTTCGTGGAGGTCCAATTTCTGGCAGAACATCCAGAGAAATTCCCTAAACTTCAGGTCGTAGTGTAGACCTCTGGCACCCGTGAAGTTCGGGATCGTTGAATGCAATATTGTCATAGAAAAAGTTTCAAAAATATATCTTATTGTGTTTAGATTGCAAATTTGGATTTTATAAGTGGTTCCAATACGGAATTTTAGAAAGTGTTTTTGAAATTTTTGAAAAATTATTGATGTCTCTATTGGACTTTATACATAGTTAAAAAAAAAAAAAAAAATTGGACTTTAATGCAATAGTAAATTGCATGTGAACAAATCTAGACATCCAGCCATGAGAGTAGAATAAATGAAAAAAAATTGTTGACCGTCATCTTAAAAAAATTTTTTGTCCATTATTTTTTTAAACAACTTTCCCAATAAGGGTAAGTTCACACGGAGTTTTTTTTTTTTTGTTGTTGTTTTTTTTTTTTTTTTTTTTTAAATATAGATTGTGAGCCCTACATAGAGCTCACAATGTAAATTTTCCCCCTATCAGTATGTCTTTTTGGAATATGGGATGGAAATCCATGCAAACACGGGGAGAACATACAAACTCCTTGCAGATGGTTTTATGCCCTTGGCGGGATTTGAGCACCAGGACTCCAGTGCTAACCACTGAGCCACCGTGTGGCCCCCACACTGAGTTTTTGGGTCAGTGTTTTGAGGCCGTATTCGCCTCAAAACCCTGACCCAAAAGACGGCTCCCATTGAAATCAATGGGAGCCACTCAAGTCTTTTTTCCAGGAGCCGATTCTTCCAGCTCCCGGAAATAAGAAGCGAGGTGCTCATTCTTCAGATCAAGTCGCCTCACGATATCCACCTGAAGACACTCCCTCCTCCCGAGTAGGCCCATTCATTGGGCCTAATCTGGAGCGGAGTGCGTGGCTGGATGCCGCTGCACTGCACTGGCTTTCAGTCACTGCTACACGGTTTTTGGATTGGAACCTGAGGCGAAAAAATTCAGGTCATATTGTAGACCTCTGGCACCTGTGAAGTTCGTGATCATTGAATGCAATATTGTCATAGAAAAAGTTTCAAAAATATATCTATTGTGTTTATACTGCAAATTTGGATTTTATACATGGTTCCAATATGGTTTTGTAGAAAGTGTTTTTGAAATTTTTGAAAATTTATTGATGTATCTATTGGACTTTATACATAGTTTAAAAAAAAAAAAAAAAAAAAAGGGGGACTTTAAAGCAATTTTATACAATTTTATAAAAATTTATAAAATAGAATAAATGTAAAAATAAATTTGACTGTCATCTTTAAAAAAAAAAAGTAAATTGTCCATTATTTTTTAAAATAACTTTCCCAATGGGGCATAAAATATTTTTTTCACTTTCCACCTTTTCAATATTCCTCCTGGACAACGCCCAATCTGAATTCTCTGTTGTATACAGTTTATGGCAAAATAATCTGCTCGGGAGGTCCAATTTTTGGCAGAACATTTTGAGACATTCTCTAAACTTCAGGTCGTAGTGTAGACCTCTGGCACCCGTGAAGTTCGTGATCATTGAATGCAATATTGTCATAGAAAAAGTTTTTAAAAAAACATATGTATTGTGTTTAGATTGCAAATTGAGATTTTATACGTGGTTACATGTAGCACTGACAATACGAAATTTTAGAAGGTGTTTTTGAAATTTTTGGAAAATTATCAATGTATCTATTGGACTTTATACATAGTTTTTTTGTTTTGTTTTTTTACTTTAATTCAATAGTAAATTGGGTGGGAGAACAAATAATAAACGTGAAAAAAAAATTGACCTCATCTTTAAAAAAAATTCTGTCCATTATTTTTTAAAGGGATCCTATCATTCAGAAGTAATTTTTTGTCCCTAACATGTCGGAATAGCCTTAAAAAAGGTTATTAGTCTCCTACTTTTAGATGTCTTCTCCACGCCATCGTTCCGTAGAAATACCAGTTTTTGCTGGTATGCAAATGAGTTTTTTCAAAGCACTGGGGGCAGGCTCCAGCGCTCAAACAAACTGGGGGCGTCCCCAATGCTGCCAGAGAACTTTCCAGTGCTGCCTCCATCTTCAGGAACGGCCTCTTCCTGTGTCTTCTTCCAGCGCTGGCTTCAAACTTTTTCTTGTGGCCTACTGTGCATGCCCACAGGCCACAGGCTATTGCAACGTGTTAGGGACAAAAAAATTACTTCTGAACGATAGGATCCCTTTAAACAATTTTCCCAATGGGGCATAATATTATTTTTTTCACTTTCCAACGCCCAAACTGCTTTCTGGGTTGTATACAGTTTATGACAAAAGAATCTGTTCGGGAGGTCCAATTTTTGGCAGAACATTTTGAGAAATTCCCTAAACTTTAGGTTACATGGAGACCTCTGGCACCGGCAAAGTTTTTGATCAGGAAAGCAATTTTTTTTTCTCTACAAAGACTCAAACATTTTTATGTATTGTGTTTATGTTGTAAATTAAGACTTTATATAAGCAGATTTTTGGAACTTTTTGTAATTTCTTTTTAATTTAACAGAAGTCAAAATTTTATAGATTGTGTTTATCCTGGAAATAAAGATTTTATACCGAATATTAAAAAAATAATTTTTCAATTGTAATACGGTAATAAATAATACACTGAGAACAAAAGTGGACATGGCCAGCCTCCCAATGGGAGTAGAATGGGTGTAATGAAATGGTAGCAGCCCCTCGTCTCCAAACCGCGCTTGTTAATGTTGGACGGGAACCTTTTTCCAGTAGTGATTTTTTCTTCATTGTTCGATCCATTAATCACAATCTTGAATACTTGATTCTGTTCTCTTCTTACCATAAATAGGATATTTGCATGAATTATCTACATTTGAAGGCTCTGAAATGTATACGCTTGGGGGGATGATGTCAGGCCATTTATCATTTGCTCTCGAAACACTTCCGAAATCTCACAGCTCCAGCCAAAAAGGGAAAGTTCACAAAAATCACAAGTTGTACTTTATCAGAAGAGTTTATTCACCTGATGATGGGCCGCAAGCCTGAAATTTGTATCATAGAATCCTTTACTGATCACTGCCGAACCCCATCAGAATAAACTAGATTTGGCATCAATTTTTGGAAATGTTTGGGGTTGGAACCAAACCCAAAACTCATGGGGTTGGTCAACCTTGAACGGGATGGGAAATTACCATACTCTGGGGTTCCTTCAAGCAACAAAGTATGGTAAGTGGTGGTCCAATGGGAACATAAGTGTCATGACATTGGTGTGCCCCATGTGCCCAATCACAGGTCTGTACAGTGACCCTGGGTTATGCCATAAAGATGCCCAGGATAGGTGATGGAGGGTGAGTATAACTCCTTTTTACCTCATCAGGGCCTCCACTGATACTTTGGGATCTGAAGAGAATAACAATTTAACTTAAGGTTTAAGATGAACTTATGAGACCCAAAAACAAATCTTTGGGCCAAACCATACAAAACAAAACTTATCTTGAGAAGTTTATCCATTTCAAATCCTGAGTCTCTTGGTTTCATGGGTCACAGAAGGTCTTGGCCACTGACATCTTCCATCCTATTAGTCCAAATTTCTTCCTCAAAATAAGTCAAAATAAGCATTACTTTACAGGGATTCTACCATTAAAAATCTTTTTTTCTAGTTAACATGTCGGAATAACCTTTAGAAAGGCTATTCATCTCTTACCTTTAGAAGTCATCTCCGCCCCACCGTTCGGTAGAAATACCGGTTTTCACCGGTATGCAAATGAGTTCTCTCGCAGCACTGGGGGCGGGCCCCAGCGCTCAAACAGCACTGGGGGCGTCCCCAATGCTGCCAGAGAATTCTCTCCAGTGACGCCTCCATCTTCAACAGCAATCGCATCTTCTTCCAGCTGGGGTGACATTCTGCTCTTGCGCGCAAGCACAGTACGCTCCTGTAGTTCCTGTTGTTCTATGGAGAACTACAGGAGCGTACTGTGCATGCGCACAAGAGTGGAGCGTGACCCCAGCCGAAAGAAGACGACAGAAGAGGCGGTTGCTGTTGAAGATGGAAGTGTCACTGGAGAGAGTTCTCTGGCAGCATTGGGGACGCCCTCAGTGCTGTTTGAGCGCTGGGGCCCGTCCCCAGTGTTGCGAGAGAACTCATTTGCATAATGGTGAAAAACGGTATTTCTACCGAACAGTGAGACGACTTCTAAAGGCAAGAGACAAATAGCCTTTCTAAACCTTGTGTCTTTTGTGTCATGTTAATAGATGCAAAATTAAAGGCCATTGATACCTTTGACCTGAACATTTTTATAATGGTTTCTTTGTTATGGTGTGTCATAAGATGACCAGCATTTCAAGACATCATTGTTTTGTGATATTGTGCCACAAAGGGATATGCTATAAGTGTGACCACTGAGTGGTGGTGTTGTATGCTGCAGCCTGTCAAGGGTTTTACATTAAATTGGTTTAGATTAAGACTGGACACAAAAGTGAATATAAACTATACAACTATACAACTATACAACTTCTAGAGCCAACTTCTCTAAGAATATCCTATTATAGTACTGTTGCGAAGCCTGTATAACTCCTTCACACAGATGACTGTGCTGCTGCTTCTGACATTGATGTGACAGAACAATGATCTCGATTGTGTCAGTTCTGTCTGCTTCTACCCTGAGCTTTGGCTGTCCATGTATACAACAAACTGCATACAGACAGCACATGGACCTACAACAGTACATACTACAGTACACCCGACTTGGGCACACACCTTCGATTATCTCCGACAGTCTCCAAGTCTGTCTCCTTCAAAACATACAAATTTAACCAACATAAAAAAAATTCAGCTTTTGTTGAGGAGGATGCAACATTTGTACATGTGACTCCACCCTTAGTGGTACAGCACCTGCAGAGGTTAGGAGAAGATCGGTCCTCAGCATCAGTGTCTGTCCGCTCAAGATAAAGGAGATTGTTTATTGGCTGTAGGAAGTTAAATCAGTCTAGGAAGGAAGATAAGCTGATATATGACAGCTAGGCGGAAGTATCCTTGTCTAATATGGAACAATCACTCCTCAGCATCAGTGTCTGACAGCACCAAGGAGAGGAGATCTTACATTAGCTGTGGAAGGTGAAATCAGTTCAGCATTGAGGCTGAACTAATACATCAGAGCTAGTGTAGGTGGCAGAATCCTTGTCTAATAGGAAACAATCAATCCTCAGCATCAGTGTCAGCAGTATCCTAGACACACACATACCTTACATTTGGTATGACCAGCTCATTTTTTATTTATTAACATTACTTACATTACTTACATTACTTACATGTATACATGTATGTATCCTTGATAGATCACATGGCCATTTTGGCAGAATTTTCCCTTAAAAAACTAGAAGCTGCATCCTGTATGTATTTTTATTTTCTTATCTTGTATTTCTAGGTGGTATTTTCCATCTGCATTGTTATATGTGGACTACAAGCAGTAAGACATCTCTTCAGCAAGAATCCTCAGAAGCAGGAGTGAAACTTCACAACACCTCAAAGAAGAACACATGTTTTATGATGGAAAAATATATCAAATATTTTTGGATAGTTGTGAAAATCCGAGAGATGAAAATATTCATTGTAATAACTGGAAGAGCAAAGAAATAGGGAAGTGATTGACTGATAGGAAAGAGTTAATTAAAGAAGAAATGCCCAAATCTGTTTATAACTGTATATAGTCTGTACAAAATCATCTCATAATAAAGATATCATGTCTGCAGATTCTGCTCGTCTTAATATGTCCAGTGTGCTGGTGTCTTATATGTCCTGTACAGAGAAAATAAGGGGGGTATTATTTTTATTTTGCTTAATATAGCGCCATCATATTCTGCAGCACTTTACAGACATGTTCAAATACTGTCCTATATAGGGCTCACAATCTATAGTCCCTATCAGTGTAACTTGGAAATGTGGAATGAAACCGCCAAACAAAGAAGGAACATACAAACTACATGCAGATGTTGTCTTAGTTTCCCAATGATTAACACGGTTGTCTTCCAGATGTGAGAGGTTCGAATATGACCTGTTACATTCTGGTAAATAGGAGTAGTATTTTAGTAGTTATATTCTGGTACATAGGAGTAGTATTATAGTAGTTATATTCTTGTACATAGGAGGTAGTATTATAGTAGTTATATTCTTGTACATAGGAGGTAGTATTATAGTAGTTATATTCTTGTACATAGGAGTAGTATTATAGTAGTTATATTATTGTACATAGGAGTAGTATTATAGTAGTTATATTCTGGTACATAGGAGTAGTATTATAGTAGTTATATTCTTGTACATAGGAGGTAGTATTATAGTAGTTATATTCTTGTACATAGGAGTAGTATTATAGTAGTTATATTATTGTACATAGGAGCAGTATTATAGTAGTTATATTCTTGTACATAGGAGCAGTATTATAGTAGTTATATTCTTGTACATAGGAGCAGTATTATAGTAGTTATATTATTGTACATAGGAGCAGTATTATAGTAGTTATATTCTTGTACATAGGAGCAGTATTATAGTAGTTATATTCTTGTACATAGGAGTAGTATTATAGTAGTTATATTCTTGTACATAGGAGTAGTATTATAGTAGTTATATTCTTGTACATAGGAGGTAGTATTATAGTAGTTATATTCTTGTACATAGGAGGTAGTATTATAGTAGTTATATTCTTGTACATAGGAGGTAGTATTATAGTAGTTATATTCTTGTACATAGGAGTAGTATTATAGTAGTTATATTCTTGTACATAGGAGGTAGTATTATAGAAGTTATATTCTTGTACATAGGAGTAGTATTATAGTAGTTATATTCTTGTATATTGGAGTAGTATTATAGTAGTTATATTCTTGTACATAGGGGGCAGTATTATAGTAGTTATATTCTTGTACATAGGAGTAGTATTATAGTAGATATATTCTTGTACATAGGAGCAGTATTATAGTAGTTATATTCTTGTACATAGGAGGTAGTATTATAGTAGTTATATTCTTGTACATAGGAGTAGTATTATAGTAGTTATATTCTTGTACATAGGGGGCAGTATTATAGTAGTTATATTCTTGTACATAGGAGCAGTATTATAGTAGTTATATTCTTGTACATAGGGGGCAGTATTATAGTAGTTATATTCTTGTACATAGGAGTAGTATTATAGTAGTTATATTCTTGTATATTGGAGTAGTATTATAGTAGTTATATTCTTGTACATAGGGGGCAGTATTATAGTAGTTATATTCTTGTACATAGGAGTAGTATTATAGTAGATATATTCTTGTACATAGGAGCAGTATTATAGTAGTTATATTCTTGTACATAGGAGGTAGTATTATAGTAGTTATATTCTTGTACATAGGAGTAGTATTATAGTAGTTATATTCTTGTACATAGGGGGCAGTATTATAGTAGTTATATTCTTGTACATAGGAGCAGTATTATAGTAGTTTTATTCTTGTACATAGGGGGCAGTATTATAGTAGTTATATTCTTGTACATAGGAGTAGTATTATAGTAGTTATATTCTTGTACATAGGAGTAGTATTATAGTAGTTATATTCTTGTACATAGGGGGCAGTATTATAGTCGTTATATTCTTGTACATAGGAGTAGTATTATAGTAGTTATATTCTTGTACATAGGAGTAGTATTGTAGTAGTTATATTCTTGTATGCAGGAGGTAGTATTATAGTAGTTATATTCTTGTACATAGGAGTAGTATTATAGTAGTTATATTCTTGTACATAGGAGCAGTATTATAGTAGTTATATTCTTGTACATAGGAGGTAGTATTATAGTAGTTATATTCTTGTACATAGGAGTAGTATTATAGTAGTTATATTCTTGTACATAGGAGCAGTATTATAGTATAGGAGCAGTATTATAGTAGTTATATTCTTGTACATAGGAGCAGTATTATAGTAGTTATATTCATGTACATAGGAGCAATATTATAATAGTTATATTCTTGTACATAGGAGCAGTATTATAGTAGTTATATTCTTGTACATAGGGGGCAGTATTATAGTAGTTATATTCTTGTACATAGGAGTAGTATTATAGTAGTTATATTCTTGTACATAGGAGTAGTATTATAGTAGTTATATTCTTGTACATAGGGGGCAGTATTATAGTAGTTATATTCTTGTACATAGGAGTAGTATTATAGTAGTTATATTCTTGTACATAGGAGTAGTATTATAGTAGTTATATTCTTGTACATAGGAGTAGTATTATAGTAGTTATATTCTTGTACGCAGGAGGTAGTATTATAGTAGTTATATTCTTGTACATAGGAGTAGTATTATAGTAGTTATATTCTTGTACGCAGGAGGTAGTATTATAGTAGTTATATTCTTGTACATAGGAGCAATATTATAATAGTTATATTCTTGTACATAGGAGCAGTATTATAGTAGTTATATTCATGTACATAGGAGCAATATTATAATAGTTATATTCTTGTACATAGGAGTAGTATTATAGTAGTTATATTCTTGTACATAGGAGTAGTATTATAGTAGTTATATTCTTGTACATAGGGGGCAGTATTATAGTAGTTAAATTCTTGTACATAGGAGTAGTATTATAGTAGTTATATTCTTGTACATAGGAGTAGTATTATAGTAGTTATATTCTTGTACATAGGAGTAGTATTATAGTAGTTATATTCTTGTACGCAGGAGGTAGTATTATAGTAGTTATATTCTTGTACATAGGAGTAGTATTATAGTAGTTATATTCTTGTACATAGGAGTAGTATTATAGTAGTTATATTCTTGTACGCAGGAGGTAGTATTATAGTAGTTATATTCTTGTACATAGGAGGTAGTATTATAGTAGTTATATTCTTGTACATAGGAGTAGTATTATAGTAGTTATATTCTTGTACATAGGAGCAGTATTATAGTAGTTATATTCTTGTACATAGGAGTAGTATTATAGTAGTTATATTCTTGTACATAGGAGTAGTATTATAGTAGTTATATTCTTGTACGCAGGAGGTAGTATTATAGTAGTTATATTCTTGTACATAGGAGGTAGTATTATAGTAGTTATATTCTTGTACATAGGGGTAGTATTATAGTAGTTATATTCTTGTACATAGGAGGCAGTATTATAGTAGTTATATTCTTGTACATAGGAGCATTATTATAGTAGTTATATTCATGTACATAGGAGCAATATTATAATAGTTATATTCTTGTACATAGGAGTAGTATTATAGTTGTTATATTCTGGTACATAGGAGTAGTATTATAGTAGTTATATTCTTGTACATAGGAGTAGTATTATAGTAGTTATATTCTTGTACATAGGAGTAGTATTATAGTAGTTATATTCTTGTACATAGGAGCAGTATTATAGTAGTTATATTCTTGTACATAGGAGCAGTATTATAGTAGTTATATTCATGTACATAGGAGCAATATTATAATAGTTATATTCTTGTACATAGGAGTAGTATTATAGTAGTTATATTCTTGTACATAGGAGGTAGTATTATAGTAGTTATATTCTTGTACATAGGAGCAGTATTATAGTAGTTATATTCTTGTACATAGGAGTAGTATTATAGTAGTTATATTCTTGTACATAGGAGCAGTATTATAGTAGTTATATTCTTGTACATAGGAGGTAGTATTATAGTAGTTATATTCTTGTACATAGGAGGTAGTATTATAGAAGTTATATTCTTGTACATAGGAGTAGTATTATAGTAGTTATGTTCTTGTACATAGGAGGTAGTATTATAGAAGTTATATTCTTGTACATAGGAGTAGTATTATAGTAGTTATATTCTTGTACATAGGAGTAGTATTATAGTAGTTATATTCTTGTACATAGGAGTAGTATTATAGTAGTTATATTCTTGTACATAGGAGTAGTATTATAGTAGATCTATTCTTGTACATAGGGGTAGTATTACATTAGTTATTTTCTTGTACATAGGAGTAGTATTATAGTAGATATATTCTTGTACATAGGAGTAGTATTATAGTAGATATATTCTTGTACATAGGAGTAGTGTTATAGTAGTTATATTCTTGTACATAGGAGGTAGTATTATAGTAGTTATATTCTTGTACATAGGAGTAGTATTATAGTAGTTATATTCTTGTACATAGGAGTAGTATTATAGTAGTTATATTCTTGTACATAGGAGGTAGTATTATAGTAGTTATATTCTTGTACATAGGAGCAGTATTATAGTAGTTATATTCTTGTACATAGGAGTAGTATTATAGTAGTTATATTCTTGTACATAGGAGCAGTATTATAGTAGTTATATTCTTGTACATAGGAGGTAGTATTATAGTAGTTATATTCTTGTACATAGGAGCAGTATTATATTAGTTATATTCTTGTACATAGGAGGTAGTATTATAGTAGTTATATTCTTGTACATAGGAGGTAGTATTATAGAAGTTATATTCTTGTACATAGGAGTAGTATTATAGTAGATCTATTCTTGTACATAGGAGTAGTATTATAGTAGTTATATTCTTGTACATAGGAGTAGTATTATAGTAGATATATTCTTGTACATAGGAGTAGTATTATAGTAGATCTATTCTTGTACATAGGAGTAGTATTATAGTAGTTATATTCTTGTACATAGGAGTAGTATTATAGTAGATATATTCTTGTACATAGGAGTAGTATTATAGTAGTTATATTCTTGTACATAGGAGGTAGTATTATAGAAGTTATATTCTTGTACATAGGAGTAGTATTATAGTAGTTATATTCTTGTATATTGGAGTAGTATTATAGTAGTTATATTCTTGTACATAGGGGGCAGTATTATAGTAGTTATATTCTTGTACATAGGAGTAGTATTATAGTAGTTATATTCTTGTACATAGGAGTAGTATTATATTAGTTATATTCTTGTACATAGGAGTAGTATTATAGTAGTTATATTCTTGTACATAGGGGGAAGTATTATAGTAGTTATATTCTTGTACATAGGAGCAGTATTATAGTAGTTATATTCTTGTACATAGGGGGCAGTATTATAGTAGTTATATTCTTGTACATAGGGGGCAGTATTATAGTAGTTATATTCTTGTACATAGGAGTAGTATTATAGTAGTTATATTCTTGTACATAGGAGTAGTATTATAGTAGTTATATTCTTGTACACAGGAGGTAGTATTATAGTAGTTATATTCTTGTACATAGGAGCAGTATTATAGTAGTTATATTCATGTACATAGGAGCAATATTATATTACTTATATTCTTGTACATAGGAGTAGTATTATAGTAGTTATATTCTTGTACATAGGAGTAGTATTATAGTAGTTATATTCTTGTACATAGGAGTAGTATTATAGTAGTTGTATTCTTGTACATAGGGGTAGTATTATAGTAGTTATATTCTTGTACATAGGAGGTAGTATTATAGTAGTTATATTCTTGTACATAGGAGTAGTATTATAGTAGATATATTCTTGTACATAGGAGTAGTATTATAGTAGTTATATTCTTGTACATAGGAGGTAGTATTATAGAAGTTATATTCTTGTACATAGGAGTAGTATTATAGTAGTTATATTCTTGTATATTGGAGTAGTATTATAGTAGTTATATTCTTGTACATAGGGGGCAGTATTATAGTAGTTATATTCTTGTACATAGTAGTAGTATTATAGTAGTTATATTCTTGTACATAGGAGTAGTATTATATTAGTTATATTCTTGTACATAGGAGTAGTATTATAGTAGTTATATTCTTGTACATAGGGGGCAGTATTATAGTAGTTATATTCTTGTACATAGGAGCAGTATTATAGTAGTTATATTCTTGTACATAGGAGCAGTATTATAGTAGTTATATTCTTGTACATAGGAGGTAGTATTATAGTAGTTATATTCTTGTACATAGGAGGTAGTATTATAGTAGTTATATTCTTGTACATAGGAGGAGTATTATAGTAGTTATATTCTTGTACATAGGAGCAGTATTATAGTAGTTATATTCTTGTACATAGGAGTAGTATTATAGTAGTTATATTCTTGTACATAGGAGTAGTATTATAGTAGTTATATTCTTGTACATAGGAGGTAGTATTATAGTAGTTATATTCTTGTACATAGGAGGAGTATTATAGTAGTTATATTCTTGTACATAGGAGGTAGTATTATAGTAGTTATATTCTTGTACATAGGAGTAGTATTATAGTAGTTATATTCTTGTACATAGGAGTAGTATTATAGTAGTTATATTCTTGTACATAGGAGGTAGTATTATAGTAGTTATATTCTTGTACATAGGAGGAGTATTATAGTAGTTATATTCTTGTACATAGGAGCAGTATTATAGTAGTTATATTCTTGTACATAGGAGGTAGTATTATAGTAGTTATATTCTTGTACATAGGAGCAGTATTATAGTAGTTATATTCTTGTACATAGGGGCAGTATTATAGTAGTTATACTCTTGTACATAGGAGTAGTATTATAGTAGTTATATTCTTGTACATAGGGGGTAGTATTATAGTAGTTATATTTACAGTATTGATTGTATAAGGGGGCATTGTCGTAGTAGCTAATTGTTTGTCCTCTGTATCCAGGCTAGGATCCATTTATCACATGCAGTAGAATTATATCTCATACAGTAACTGTTGCTCAGTTTCCATGGTCATCACATTATCAGTATGGAGTAAACCAGTAGAATAGAGTTACTTAAACCGTCATCCCCAGACAGGAAAAAAATATCTTTTTGCAAAGCAACTTAGGCCAGACATTCTGTAGAGGACACTCCTTTATTCTGAAGAGAAACAGTATCCGGTCCAGCAGTAGAAGTTGAGGAAATTCTCTGGAGCTCCCTAATGATGGAAAGAAAGTCTGACTGGGAACAAGACCTGGATTTCCAAAACTCTATTCCTGTTATCACTACTATTATATATACGTGTGTATGTCTTACATTATACTGTTGTATTATTATCGATCACTTGTATGTCTTCTATTATTATTTTCATATTATTGAATATTATTAGATGGTGCAGACCTTGAGCAGAATCGTAAAAGAAAATTTTACCCAAATTGGAATATTTCATTTTTGGTGTAATTTCGATGGATTTTACAGCCCTCTGAGTCTGGGCTGACAGTAGAGATTTTTATTTCTAGAAGTATCCTAAATTAAAGGAAAATGGTATTCAGAGGGTGAATTCAGAGCCACAATGAGTCTGGATTATGCAATTTGTGTTACGCCCTCAAATCTGATGCCAACTAAGGGACTTTATGACAGTATTGTGTTTTTTTTCTTTTTTCCTTTACTTTCTTGGTATTTCTTGGTGAAGGAAATTAGATGCCACATGATCCAGTTATGGCGTTTCTTCAAAGCTATGTTTGAGAAGATAACCCGACCACAATAAGGACATCATGGCTGGTTATCAGGAGGACACTACATGTATGAGAAGATAACCCGACCACAATAAGGACATCATGGCTGGTTATCAGGAGGACACTACATGTATGAGAAGATAACCCGACCACAATAAGGACATCATGGCTGGTTATCAGGAGGACACTACATGTATGAGAAGATAACCCGACCACAATAAGGACATCATGGCTGGTTATCAGGAGGACACTACATGTATGAGAAGATAACCCGACCACAATAAGGACATCATGGCTGGTTATCAGGAGGACACTACATATATGAGGAGGTAACCTGACCACAATAAGGAAATCATGGCTGGTTATCAGGAGGACACTACATGTATGAGAAGATAACCTGACCACAATAAAGACATCATGGCTGGTTATCAGGAGGACACTACATATATGAGGAGATAACCTGACCACAATAAGGACATCATGGATGGTTATCAGGAAGACACTACATATATGAGGAGATAACCCGACCACAATAAGGACATCATGGCTGGTTATCAGGAGGACACTACATGTATGAGAAGATAACCCGACTACATTAAGGACATCATGGCTGGTTATCAGGAGGACACTACATGTATGAGAAGATAACCCGACCACAATAAGGACATCATGGCTGGTTATCAGGAGGACACTACATATATGAGGAGGTAACCTGACCACAATAAGGAAATCATGGCTGGTTATCAGGAGGACACTACATGTATGAGAAGATAACCTGACCACAATAAAGACATCATGGCTGGTTATCAGGAGGACACTACATATATGAGGAGATAACCTGACCACAATAAGGACATCATGGATGGTTATCAGGAAGACACTACATATATGAGGAGATAACCTGACCACAATAAGGACATCATGGCTGGTTTTCAGGAGGACACTACATGTATGAGAAGATAACCCGACCACAATAAGGACATCATGGCTGGTTATCAGGAGGACACTACATGTATGAGAAGATAACCCGACTACATTAAGGACATCATGGCTGGTTATCAGGAGGACACTACATGTATGAGAAGATAACCCGACCACAATAAGGACATCATGGCTGGTTATCAGGAGGACACTACATGTATGAGAAGATAACTCGACCACAATAAGGACATCATGGCTGGTTATCAGGAGGACACTACATGTATGAGAAGATAACCCGACCACAATAAGGACATCATGGCTGGTTATCAGGAGGACACTACATGTATGAGAAGGTAACCTGACCACAATAAGGACATCATGGCTGGTTATCAGGAGGACACTACATGTATGGGAAGATAACCTGACCACAATAAGGACATCATGGCTGTGACCTCAAAGATTCAGAATTCATGGTCGTATTCTTTGGCAACTGATCAAGACACCAGATGTCACCACTGTCTAGTCTAAGTTTACATGATCCACCCTAAGTCTTTTTATGGCATTTTTGTTGGGCTTGTAAAAAACACCACCATGAAATTAATGAAGTCATTTTTACGAGCATTTTTGTGGTACATTGTTTGGATCGTGGATACAATTTTTCTTTTCCTATTCAGAAGCCTTTGATAAAAGCTTTCAAAAAACATCATACCTAGAGCATGCGGCGTTGTCAAACAAAAACCCTTCACCAAAAAAATATGCCAGGAAAGGAAAATCGAACAAAAGAAAATCTTTAAAGCTCTTTCAGGCTGAGGATCCTCGTTGTGTAAACTGCTTTATCTGTTGCCGATTTTTTTTTGAGCCAAAGTCAAGGATGGCCGCAATAGGAATGGAGAATATGTAGGAAGTTCATACACCTCTATCTTTTGCTTAATCCACTCCTGGCTTTGGCTCAAAAAACAAACAAAAAATTTAATTCCCGCAATATGGGGCCTCTGCCTAAATTAGCTATATTCTTATGCCTTTGGGGCTATGGAGGGAGTGTACCCCCAAATATGTGGAGATGACCATTCAGGGGACAGTAGACTTAAGCTATAAATGTTTAGACCTCGGCCCGACTCCTACAGAGTCTAACACCCTGGACAATCATGTGACAAGGTGAAAGTGTCTAAGCCTTATGATTAGAGATGAGCGAACACTAAAATGTTCGAGGTTCGAAATTCGATTCGAACAGCCGCTCAATGTTCGTGTGTTCGAACGGGTTTCGAACCCCATTATAGTCTATGGGGAACAGATACTCGTTAAGGGGGAAACCCAAATCCGTGTCTGGAGGGTCACCAAGTCCACTATGACACCCCAGGAAATGATGCCAACACCTCTGGAATGACACTGGGACAGCAGGGGAAGCATGTCTGGGGGCATCTAACACACCAAAGACCCTCTATTACCCCAACATCACAGCCTAACAACTACACACTTTACACACTCAATACCACCTCTCTGACAGTAGGAAAACACCTTGAAACATGTGTATTTGGCACTTGCAGTGAGGAGAGCTTGTCACCAGCAGTGAATTTGGCCCTTGTAGTAAGTTGAGGTTGGCACCAACATTTGTTTTGAAAATCAGGGTGGATTGAGCCTCTAACCAGCAGAGTTTGGGCAAATTCATGGTGGAGGGAGCCTCTAAACACCCCAGTTTGGGCAAATTCATGGTGGAGGGAGCCTCTAAAAACCCCAGTTTGGACCAATTCATGGTGGAGGGAGCCTCTAACCAGCCCAGTTTGGGCAAATTCATGGTGGAGGGAGCCTCTAAAAAACCCAGTTTGGACCAATTCATGGTGGAGGGAGCCTCTAACCAGCCCAGTTTGGGCAAATTCATGGTGGAGGGAGCCTCTAACCAGCCCAGTTTGGACCAATTAATGGTGGAGGGAGCCTCTAACCAGCCCAGTTTGGACCAATTAATGGTGGAGGGAGCCTCTAACCAGCCCAGTTTGAACCAATTCATGGTGGAGGGAGCCTCTAAACAGCCCAGTTTGGGCAAATTCATGGTGGAGGGAGCCTCTAAAAAACCCAGTTTGGACCAATTCATGGTGGAGGGAGCCTCTAACCAGCCCAGTTTGGACCAATTAATGGTGGAGGGAGCCTCTAACCAGCCCAGTTTGGACCAATTCATGGTGGAGGGAGCCTCTAAACAGCCAAGTTTTGGGAAATTCATGGTGGAGGGAGCCTCTAACCAGCCCAGTTTGGACCAATTCATGGTGGAGGGAGCCTCTAAACAGCCAAGTTTTGGGAAATTCATGGTGGAGGGAGCCTCTAACCAGCCCAGTTTGGACCAATTCATGGTGGAGGGAGCCTCTAAAAAACCCAGTTTGGACCAATTCATGGTGGAGGGAGCCTCTAAACAGCCCAGTTTGGGCAAATTCATGGTGGAGGGAGCCTCTAACCAGCCCAGTTTGGACCAATTAATGGTGGAGGGAGCCTCTAAACAGCCCAGTTTGGGCAAATTCATGGTGGAGGGAGCCTCTAACCAGCCCAGTTTGGACCAATTCATGGTGGAGGGAGCCTCTAACCAGCCCAGTTTGGGCAAATTCATGGTGGAGGGAGCCTCTAAAAAACCCAGTTTGGACCAATTCATGGTGGAGGGAGCCTCTAACCAGCCCAGTTTGGGCAAATTCATGGTGGAGGGAGCCTCTAACCAGCCCAGTTTGGACCAATTAATGGTGGAGGGAGCCTCTAACCAGCCCAGTTTGGACCAATTCATGGTGGAGGGAGCCTCTAACCAGCCCAGTTTGGACCAATTAATGGTGGAGGGAGCCTCTAAACAGCCAAGTTTTGGGAAATTCATGGTGGAGGGAGCCTCTAACCAGCCCAGTTTGGACCAATTCATGGTGGAGGGAGCCTCTAAACAGCCCAGTTTGGGCAAATTCATGGTGGAGGGAGCCTCTAAAAAACCCAGTTTGGACCAATTCATGGTGGAGGGAGCCTCTAATTAGCCCAGTTTGGACCAATTAATTGTGGAGGGAGCCTCTAACCAGCCCAGTTTGGACCAATTAATGGTGGAGGGAGCCTCTAAACAGCCCAGTTTGGGCAAATTCATGGTGGAGGGAGCCTCTAACCAGCCCAGTTTGGACCAATTAATGGTGGAGGGAGCCTCTAACCAGCCCAGTTTGGACCAATTAATGGTGGAGGGAGCCTCTAACCACCCCAGTTTGGACCAATTCATGGTGGAGGGAGCCTCTAACCAGCCCAGTTTGGACCAATTAATGGTGGAGGGAGCCTCTAACCAGCCCAGTTTGGACCAATTCATGGTGGAGGGAGCCTCTAAACAGCCCAGTTTGGGCAAATTCATGGTGGAAGGAGCCTCTAACCAGCAGAGTTGTGGGAAAGCAGGGTGGAGGGAGCCTCTAACCAGCAGAGTTGGTGGAAATCAGGGTGGAGGGAGCCTCTAACCAGCAGAGTTGGGGGAAATCATGTTGGAGGGAGCCTAGTATTAGCAGAATTGTGCAACGCTTATGGTGGATGAGTATGAGGATGCGGAGGAATTGGAGAGGTTGAGTACAGACATGGAGTTTCATGTTGGGGTGCTTTACACAGGTGGGCACAAAAATGAAGGCTCTATCCAGTGGTGGTTCATTTTTATCAAAGTGAGCCGGTCGGCACTCTCAGCTGACAGACGGGTGCGCTTGTCAGTGATGATGCCACCGGCTGCACTGAACACCCTCTCAGATAGGACGCTGGCGGCAGGACAGGACAGCACCTCCAAGGCATATAGGGCAAGTTCAAGCCACAGGTCCAACTTCGACACCCAATACGTGTAGGGCGCAGAGGGGTCGGAGAGGACAGGGCTGTGGTCGGAAAGGTATTCCCGCAACATGCGCCTATACTTCTCACGCCTGGTGACACTAGGACCCTCCGTGGCGGCACTTTGGCGAGGGGGTGCCATCAAGGTGTCCCAGACCTTAGACAGTGTGCCCCTCGTTTGTGTGGACCGGTGAGAACTTGGTTGCCTACTGGAGGAACTGCCCTCCCTGCCGCCACTGTCACATGCTGGAAACATCTCCATCATATTCTGCACCAATTGCCTGTGGCAAGCATTGATGCGATTGGCCCTCCCCTCTACCGGAATAAAAGACGAGATGTTGTTTTTATACCGGGGGTCAAGGATAGCAAAGATCCAGTACTGGTTGTCCTCCATGATTTTGACAATACGCTTGTCGGTTGTAAAG
This sequence comes from Leptodactylus fuscus, assembly GCF_031893055.1. Classification (NCBI taxonomy): domain Eukaryota; kingdom Metazoa; phylum Chordata; class Amphibia; order Anura; family Leptodactylidae; genus Leptodactylus; species Leptodactylus fuscus. The sequence continues at coordinate 218,369,125 of NC_134268.1, read as the reverse complement.
CACCCCAACATGAACTCAGCCATGTCTGCCACAGTGTTAGTTGGCATGACTCCTCTGGCCCCACCGGAAAGTTCAATCTCCATTTCCTCCTCATCCTCCATGTCTACCCATCCGCGCTGCAACAATGGGACGATTCGAAGTTGCCCGGAAGCCTCCTGTATCACCATCACATCATCGGACAACTCTTCTTCCTCCTCCTCCTCCTCCTCCTCCTCCTCCATTAAACGCAGTGAAGCGGACAGATGTGTGGACCTACTCTCCAGCTGTGACGGATCGGATGCTATCCCTAACTCCTCTGTGTGATCTGAGTTATCCCTGATGTCAATCAGGGATTCTCTCAGAACACACAAGAGCGGGATTGTAAGGCTCACCATCGCATCCTCAGAGCTCACCCTCCTTGTGGACTCCTCAAAGACCCGTAGGATGTCACAAAGGTCTCTCATCCATGGCCACTCATGGATGTGAAACTGAGGCAGCTGACTTTGTGGCACCCTAGGGTTTTGTAGCTGGTATTCCATCAAAGGTCTCTGCTGCTCAACCACTCTATTCAACATCTGAAACGTTGAGTTCCAGCGTGTGGGGACGTCGCACAAAAGCCGGTGTTGTGGCACATGCAGGCGTTGCTGGAGAGATTTTAAGCTAGCAGCGGCTACTGTCGACTTGCGAAAGTGGGCGCACATGCGCCGCACTTTCACCAGTAGCTCTGGAACATTGGGGTAGCTCTTTAGGAAACGTTGCACCACTAGGTTGAAGACGTGGGCCAGGCATGGAACATGTTGGAGTCCGGCAAGCTCCAGAGCTGCTACCAGGTTCCGGCCGTTATCACAAACGACCATGCCTGGGCCCAGGTGCAGCGGCTCAAACCATATTGCCGTCTCATCGAGGAGGGCATCCCTCACCTCGGAGGCAGTGTGCTGTCTGTCCCCCAAGCTGATCAGCTTCAGCACAGCCTGCTGACGTCTACCAACGCCAGTGCTGCAACGTTTCCAACTCGTAGCTGGGGTCAATCTAACAGCGGAGGAGGAGGCGGTGGCGGAGGAGGAGGCGGAGGAGGAGGCGGTAGAGGAGGAGGAGGAGGGGGGTGTTCTTCTCGTGTCCCTGCCAGGAATGTTAGGCGGGGAGACGAGGTACACCGGGCCAGTTTGGGAAGCAGTCCCAGCCTCAACTACATTTACCCAGTGTGCCGTCAGTGAAATGTAGCGTCCCTGTCCGCATGCACTTGTCCACGCGTCAGTGGTCAAGTGGACCTTTGTGCAAAGCGCGGAACTAAGGGCCCGCCTGATGTTGAGTGACACGTGCTGGTGCAAGGCGGGGACGGCACACCGGGAGAAGTAGTGACGGCTAGGGACGGCATAGCGAGGTGCCGCAGTTGCCATCAGGTCCAGGAAGGCGGGAGTTTCAACAAGCCGGAACGCCAACATCTCCTGGGCCAGCAGTTTAGCGATGTTGGCGTTCAAGGCTTGCGCGTGTGGGTGGTTAGCAGTGTATTTCTGCCGCCGCTCCAATGTCTGAGAGATGGTGGGTTGTTGTAAAGAAACGCCTGATGGTGCCTTTGATGGTGCAGGAGAAGGAGATAAGACAGGACCAGGGGAGGATGAGGTAGAAGTCAACAAAGTGGCGGAGGCAGATGAAGTGGTGTCCTGGCTTGTCCTCTGGAGTGCATCGCCAGCACAGTCAGCAGTGGCAGTGGCAGAGGCAGAGGCAGAGGCAGTGGCAGTGGCGTGAACGGCAGGCGGCCTTTGTCCTGCCGTTGCTGCCTGCCACTGATTCCAGTGCTTGGATTCCAAATGACGGCGCATTGAAGTGGTGGACAGGTTGCTCTTCTCAGAGCCCCTAATCAATTTCGAGAGGCAAATTGTGCAGACAACACTATATCTGTCCTCGGCGCATTCCTTGAAAAAACTCCACACCTTCGAGAAACGTGCCCTCGAGGTGGGAGTTTTTCGGGGCTGGGTACGAACTGGAACATCTTGGGAGATTCCGGGTGTGGCCTGGCTTCGCCTAAGCTGCTGACCTCTGCCTCTGCCTCTAGCTACCCTTTTTGGTGCTGCACCTGCCTCAACATCCACACTACTTTCCCCGCTTGACATCCCCCCTGTCCAGGTCGGGTCAGTGTCCTCATCATCCACCACTTCCTCTTCCAACTCCTGTCTCATCTCCTCCTCCCGCACAATGCGCCGGTCAACTGGATGCCCTGACGGCAACTGCGTCACATCATCGTCGATGAGGGTGGGTTGCTGGTCATCCACCACCAAATCGAACGGAGATGGAGGAGACTCTAGTGTTTGAGCATCTGGACACAGATGCTCCTCTGTTAGGTTCGTGGAATCGTGACGTGGAGAGGCAGGTTGAGGGACAATGAAAGGAGCGGAGAACAGCTCTGGGGAGCAGGGACAGTTTGGGTTATTGTTCTGTAAAGCTTCGGAATTTTGGGAGGAAGGAAGACAAGACTGTTGGGTAATAGGAGGAGAGGAGGCAGAGTCTGACTGGCTGCTGGACAATGTGCTGTAAGCGTTCTCTGACAGCCATTGCAAGACCTGTTCCTGGTTCTCGGGCCTACTAAGGTTTGTACCCTGCAGTTTAGTTAATGTGGCAAGCAACCCTGGCACTGTGGAGTGGCGCAATGCTTGCTGCCCCACAGGAGTAGGCACGGGACGCCCTGTGGCTTCACTGCTACCTTGCTCCCCAGAACCATTCCCCCGACCTCGCCCACGGCCTCGTCCACGTCCCTTTCCGGGAGCCTTGCGCATTTTGAATTCCTAGTTAGAAATTGGCACTGTATACCAGTAGTAAAAATTGTGGGTGCACGTAACCCCAATATATTCTTTGAATTACCAGTCAGAAACTGGCACTATATGGCAGTAGCAAGAAATGAGGGTATTTATAACCCCAATATATTCTTTGAATTCCCAGTCAGACAATGGCACTGTATACCAGTAGTAAAAATTGTGGGTGCACGTAACCCCAATATATTCTTTGAATTCCCAGTCAGACACTGGCACTATATGGCAGTAGCAAGAAATGAGGGTATTTGTATTCCCAATATACTCTTTGAATTCCCAGTCAGACAATGGCACTGTATACCAGTAGTAAAAATTGTGGGTGCACGTAACCCCAATATATTCTTTGAATTCCCAGTCAGACACTGGCACTATATGGCAGTAGCAAGAAATGAGGGTATTTGTATTCCCAATATACTCTTTGAATTCCCAGTCAGACAATGGCACTGTATACCAGTAGTAAAAATTGTGGGTGCACGTAACCCCAATATATTCTTTGAATTACCAGTCAGAAACTGGCACTATATGGCAGTAGCAAGAAATGAGGGTATTTATAACCCCAATATATTCTTTGAATTCCCAGTCAGACAATGGCACTGTATACCAGTAGTAAAAATTGTGGGTGCACGTAACCCCAATATATTCTTTGAATTCCCAGTCAGAAACTGGCACTATATGGCAGTAGCAAGAAATGAGGGTATTTGTATTCCCAATATATTCTTTGAATTCCCAGTCAGACAATGGCACTGTATACCAGTAGTAAAAATTGTGGGTGCACGTAACCCCAATATATTCTTTGAATTACCAGTCAGAAACTGGCACTATATGGCAGTAGCAAGAAATGAGGGTATTTATAACCCCAATATATTCTTTGAATTCCCAGTCAGACAATGGCACTGTATACCAGTAGTAAAAATTGTGGGTGCACGTAACCCCAATATATTCTTTGAATTCCCAGTCAGAAACTGGCACTATATGGCAGTAGCAAGAAATGAGGGTATTTGTATTCCCAATATACTCTTTGAATTCCCAGTCAGACAATGGCACTGTATACCAGTAGTAAAAATTGTGGGTGCACGTAACCCCAATATATTCTTTGAATTACCAGTCAGAAACTGGCACTATATGGCAGTAGCAAGAAATGAGGGTATTTATAACCCCAATATATTCTTTGAATTCCCAGTCAGACAATGGCACTGTATACCAGTAGTAAAAATTGTGGGTGCACGTAACCCCAATATATTCTTTGAATTCCCAGTCAGAAACTGGCACTATATGGCAGTAGCAAGAAATGAGGGTATTTGTATTCCCAATATATTCTTTGAATTCCCAGTCAGACAATGGCACTGTATACCAGTAGTAAAAATTGTGGGTGCACGTAACCCCAATATATTCTTTGAATTACCAGTCAGAAACTGGCACTATATGGCAGTAGCAAGAAATGAGGGTATTTATAACCCCAATATATTCTTTGAATTCCCAGTCAGACAATGGCACTGTATACCAGTAGTAAAAATTGTGGGTGCACGTAACCCCAATATATTCTTTGAATTCCCAGTCAGACACTGGCACTATATGGCAGTAGCAAGAAATGAGGGTATTTGTATTCCCAATATACTCTTTGAATTCCCAGTCAGACAATGGCACTGTATACCAGTAGTAAAAATTGTGGGTGCACGTAACCCCAATATATTCTTTGAATTACCAGTCAGAAACTGGCACTATATGGCAGTAGCAAGAAATGAGGGTATTTATAACCCCAATATATTCTTTGAATTCCCAGTCAGACAATGGCACTGTATACCAGTAGTAAAAATTGTGGGTGCACGTAACCCCAATATATTCTTTGAATTACCAGTCAGAAACTGGCACTATATGGCAGTAGCAAGAAATGAGGGTATTTGTATTCCCAATATACTCTTTGAATTCCCAGTCAGACAATGGCACTGTATACCAGTAGTAAAAATTGTGGGTGCACGTAACCCCAATATATTCTTTGAATTACCAGTCAGAAACTGGCACTATATGGCAGTAGCAAGAAATGAGGGTATTTATAACCCCAATATATTCTTTGAATTCCCAGTCAGACAATGGCACTGTATACCAGTAGTAAAAATTGTGGGTGCACGTAACCCCAATATATTCTTTGAATTCCCAGTCAGAAACTGGCACTATATGGCAGTAGCAAGAAATGAGGGTATTTGTATTCCCAATATACTCTTTGAATTCCCAGTCAGACAATGGCACTGTATACCAGTAGTAAAAATTGTGGGTGCACGTAACCCCAATATATTCTTTGAATTACCAGTCAGAAACTGGCACTATATGGCAGTAGCAAGAAATGAGGGTATTTATAACCCCAATATATTCTTTGAATTCCCAGTCAGACAATGGCACTGTATACCAGTAGTAAAAATTGTGGGTGCACGTAACCCCAATATATTCTTTGAATTCCCAGTCAGACACTGGCACTATATGGCAGTAGCAAGAAATGAGGGTATTTGTATTCCCAATATACTCTTTGAATTCCCAGTCAGACAATGGCACTGTATACCAGTAGTAAAAATTGTGGGTGCACGTAACCCCAATATATTCTTTGAATTACCAGTCAGAAACTGGCACTATATGGCAGTAGCAAGAAATGAGGGTATTTATAACCCCAATATATTCTTTGAATTCCCAGTCAGACAATGGCACTGTATACCAGTAGTAAAAATTGTGGGTGCACGTAACCCCAATATATTCTTTGAATTCCCAGTCAGAAACTGGCACTATATGGCAGTAGCAAGAAATGAGGGTATTTGTATTCCCAATATACTCTTTGAATTCCCAGTCAGACAATGGCACTGTATACCAGTAGTAAAAATTGTGGGTGCACGTAACCCCAATATATTCTTTGAATTACCAGTCAGAAACTGGCACTATATGGCAGTAGCAAGAAATGAGGGTATTTATAACCCCAATATATTCTTTGAATTCCCAGTCAGACAATGGCACTGTATACCAGTAGTAAAAATTGTGGGTGCACGTAACCCCAATATATTCTTTGAATTCCCAGTCAGAAACTGGCACTATATGGCAGTAGCAAGAAATGAGGGTATTTGTATTCCCAATATATTCTTTGAATTCCCAGTCAGACAATGGCACTGTATACCAGTAGTAAAAATTGTGGGTGCACGTAACCCCAATATATTCTTTGAATTACCAGTCAGAAACTGGCACTATATGGCAGTAGCAAGAAATGAGGGTATTTATAACCCCAATATATTCTTTGAATTCCCAGTCAGACAATGGCACTGTATACCAGTAGTAAAAATTGTGGGTGCACGTAACCCCAATATATTCTTTGAATTCCCAGTCAGAAACTGGCACTATATGGCAGTAGCAAGAAATGAGGGTATTTGTATTCCCAATATACTCTTTGAATTCCCAGTCAGACAATGGCACTGTATACCAGTAGTAAAAATTGTGGGTGCACGTAACCCCAATATATTCTTTGAATTACCAGTCAGAAACTGGCACTATATGGCAGTAGCAAGAAATGAGGGTATTTATAACCCCAATATATTCTTTGAATTCCCAGTCAGACAATGGCACTGTATACCAGTAGTAAAAATTGTGGGTGCACGTAACCCCAATATATTCTTTGAATTCCCAGTCAGAAACTGGCACTATATGGCAGTAGCAAGAAATGAGGGTATTTGTATTCCCAATATACTCTTTGAATTCCCAGTCAGACAATGGCACTGTATACCAGTAGTAAAAATTGTGGGTGTATATAGCCCCAATTCTATTGCTAGGGGACTTGCAGGGTATTTCTGGGGTGAAGGTGGGGGGGCACACCGTTGGAACGGGTATCGGGGTATATATCGGGTATACGGGAATACACTGACAGTGTATTCCATTCAGGATCCTGGGAAAGCTGGGTTGCGGCGATTGAGCCCGTCAGTGCCACGTTACACTGACAAGCTTCTCCCTGGAATTTAGCTCTTACAAGAGCTGTTGGTTGTCTTCTCCTTCCTATCCTAGCCTGTCCCTGCCTACCCAGAATCTAAGCCCTAGCTAGCTGGACGGAAACCTCCGTCCTCGGTGAATTGCAAGCTCAGAATGACGCGAAGCTGGGCGGCGCTGTTCTTTTAAATTAGAGGTCACATGTTTTCGGCAGCCAATGGGTTTTGCCTACTTTTTTCAACGTCACCGGTGTCGTAGTTCCTGTCCCACCTACCCTGCGCTGTTATTGGAGCAAAAAAGGCGCCAGGGAAGGTGGGAGGGGAATCGAGTAATGGCGCACTTTACCACGCGGTGTTCGATTCGATTCGAACATGCCGAACAGCCTAATATCCGATCGAACATGAGTTCGATAGAACACTGTTCGCTCATCTCTACTTATGATGTGGTGCGTTAGGTTTTCTGTGGAAATTAAAGGGACTGTCATCAGAACCCTGCAGATAGGTTAGTGTCACCAGAACCAGCATATCACCCCAATCCTGCAGATAGATAGGTTAGTGTCACCAGAACCAGCATATCACCCCAGTCCTGCAGATAGATAGGTTAGTGTCACCAGACCCAGTATATCACCCCAGTCCTGCAGATAGATAGGTTAGTGTCACCAGGACCAGCATATCACCCCAGTCCTGCAGATAGATAGGTTACTGTCATCAGACCCAGCATATCACCCCAGCCCTGCAGATAGATAGGTTACTGTCACCAGAACCAGCATATCACCCCAGTCCTGCAGATACTGTAGGTTAGTGTCACCAGACCCAGCATATCACCCCAGCCCTGCAGATAGATAGGTTACTGTCACCAGGACCAGCATATCACCCCAGCCCTGCAGATAGATAGGTTACTGTCACCAGGACCAGCATATCACCCCAGCCCTGCAGATAGATAGGTTACTGTCACCAGGACCAGCATATCACCCCAGTCCTGCAGATAGATAGGTTAGTGTCATCAGAAACTGCATATCACCCCAGCCCTGCAGATAGATAGGTTACTATCACCAGAACCAGCATATCACCCAGCCCTGCAGATAGATAGGTTAGTGTCACCAGAACCAGTATATCACCCCAGCCCTGCAGATAGATAGGTTAGTGTCACCAGAACCAGTATATCACCCCAGCCCTGCAGATAGATAGGTTACTGTCACCAGACACCAGTATATCACCCCAGCCCTGCAGATAGATAGGTTACTGTCACCAGACACCAGTATATCACCCCAGCCCTGCAGATAGATAGGTTACTGTCACCAGAACCAGTATATCACCCCAGCCCTGCAGATAGATAGGTTACTGTCAGCAGACCCAGCATATCACCCCAGCCCTGCAGATAGATAGGTTATTGTCACCAGAACCAGCATATCACCCCAGCCCTGCAGATAGATAGGTTAGTGTAATCAGAAACAGCATATCACCCCAGTCCTGCAGATAGATAGGTTACTGTCACCAGACCCAGCATATCACCCCAGTCCTGCAGATAGATAGGTTAGTGTCACCAGATCCAGCATATCACCCCAGCCCTGCAGATAGATAGGTTAGTGTCACCAGACCCAGAATATCACCCCAGCCCTGCAGATAGATAGGTTAGTGTCACCATACCCAGCATATCACCCCAGTCCTGCAGATAGATAGGTCACTGTCACCAGAACCAGCATATCACCCCAGTCCTGCAGATAGATAGGTTAGTGTCACCAGACCCAGCATATCACCCCAGTCCTGCAGATAGATAGGTTAGTGTCATCAGGACCAGCATATCACCACAGCCCTGCAGATAGATAGGTTACTGTCACCAGAACCAGCATATCACCCCAGTCCTGCAGATAGATAGGTTACTGTCACCAGAACCAGTATATCACCCCAGTCCTGTAGATACTGTAGGTTAGTGTCACCAGACCCAGCATATCACCCCAGCCCTGCAGATAGATAGGTTACTGTCACCAGACCCAGCATATCACCCCAGCCCTGCAGATAGATAGGTTACTGTCACCAGACCCAGCATATCACCACAGCCCTGCAGATAGATAGGTTACTGTCACCAGACCCAGCATATCACCCCAGTCCAGCAGATAGATAGGTTACTGTCACCAGACCCAGCATATCACCCCAGCCCTGCAGATAGATAGGTTAGTGTCACCAGACCCAGCATATCACCCCAGTCCTGCAGATAGATAGGTTACTGTCACCAGAACCAGCATATCACCCCAGCCCTGCAGATAGATAGGTTAGTGTCACCAGACCCAGCATATCACCACAGCCCTGCAGATAGATAGGTTACTGTCACCAGATCCAGCATATCACCCCAGCCCTGCAGATAGATAGGTTACTGTCACCAGAACCAGCATATCACCCCAGTCCTGCAGATAGATAGGTTAGTGTCACCAGATCCAGCATATCACCCCAGCCCTGCAGATAGATAGGTTACTGTCACCAGACCCAGCATATCACCCCAGCCCTACAGATAGATAGGTTACTGTCACCAGACCCAGCATATCACCCCAGCCCTACAGATAGATAGGTTACTGTCACCAGACCCAGCATATCACCCCAGTCCTGCAGATAGATAGGTCACTGTCACCAGAACCAGCATATCACCCCAGCCTGCAGATAGATAGGTTAGTGTCACCAGATCCAGCATATCACCCCAGCCCTGCAGATAGATAGGTTAGTGTCACCAGATCCAGCATATCACCCCAGCCCTGCAGATAGATAGGTTAGTGTCACCAGAACCAGCATATCACCCCAGCCCTGCAGATAGATAGGTTACTGTCACCAGACCCAGCATATCACCCCAGCCTGCAGATAGATAGGTTAGTGTCACCAGATCCAGCATATCACCCCAGCCCTGCAGATAGATAGGTTAGTGTCACCAGAACCAGCATATCACCCCAGCCCTGCAGATAGATAGGTTACTGTCACCAGAACCAGTATATCACCCCAGCCCTGCAGATAGATAGGTTAGTGTCATCAGAACCAGCATATCACCCCAGCCCTGCAGATAGATAGGTTAGTGTCACCAGATCCAGCATATCACCCCAGCCCTGCATATAGATAGGTTACTGTCACCAGAACCAGCATATCACCCCAGCCCTGCAGATAGATAGGTTACTGTCACCAGAACCAGCATATCACCCCAGCCCTGCAGATAGATAGGTTACTGTCACCAGAACCAGCATATCACCCCAGCCCTGCAGATAGATAGGTTACTGTCCCTTTAATAAATATATGTATCCAACTCCAGGTCTAAAACACAGGAAGAAAAAGCATTAGAAGCGCAGTATTTTCCATGGCATTTTTCTGTGTTTTCTTCTTCCCTTATTGCATCTATAAGGATAATATTTGCATTTCCACAATTAATATTGAAACTTTTGAAATTGAATTTTTTTTTTTAATTGAAATTTTTTCCTAATTGCCTATGTTTTTAATGCTACAGATTTTCTGCCGCTTGTTTTCCACAATGTATCTATAGAGATAAACCAAAATCTCCTTCATTTTGCTGCTACTGTAAAACCCAATCGCCTCCCTCTGCATTTCCTCGATGCGGGGCCTGGACCTAACCGGGTAATGTAAGGAGATGTTTTTGCTGGCTGATGTTTTTGTTCCCGGGGCCTCAGATCTGTAGCTAAGCCTCGGCCTTCTCTCCTAATCTCTAATAAAACGACATGTAAGAGACTTGATTAGAAATGATTAGTAACGTAACCCGACCAGACTTGGCCACCTCGGGGTTCTTCGCGCCGCTGCCTAATAATGGGCTTTATGTGTGTTTTTGTTTAGCAGGGGAGGCGTTTTCTGGCGTTGAGTCTTTTTGTGCTGATATTGTTGTCTCTCCGGGGGGATCGAGTCCATGTCTTTATGAGTCGGGATCAGGGAGTGGCGTGTTTGGATGGGAGATTTCCCAAAACGAGGTCTGAAATACGACCTCCGAGATATTCAACAATGGAGAGGATTTAGTAACACATCGTCTCACACACAATCAGACTGATTTTTATTAAAAAAAAAAGTTGAAATTAATAATTTTGCTATTTAGTTTAAAGTGATCTTATATTGTAATGTAAACCTAGGTAATATGTCATCAGGGCGGGGCTGCCCATCTGGAAATTCTGCCAAATATCATCTGGGTTGGCGTTGCCTTGGAAGTCAAAACCGAGACCCGAGTTTGCTGATAGTCCGGCAGATATAGGACGAATTTTGGAGAATTTCAAGTAGGTCATATGGTGGGACAGCGGGAGGGGAACCCGGAGCCCAGGAGGGGAAATTCACATGTAGATTTCAAAAGGAGAAAATTTCTGATTCAAAAAGCAGATTTTGATCAATTCCTGTGTATTTTCTTCCTTCCATTCATTTCATTCGGAAGATTCTGGCAGAATGTGCAAAAAGAACGAGAACAATGATTGAGATGTCAAATTCCGTGGCAAGTTCCTATGTGTCAACTTACTGTAAGGATTCTGGGTTCAAATACAAATTTTGCTTTGAAATTATTTTCATTACTTTTTTGGGGGGTCTCAAATTTAATAAAAAATCTATTCTGGGGTCTCTAGGGGGTTTATAAAGAAGTTTGGTCTGGGGGTTGAATCTATGGAGGGGGGGTGGTCTTGTCTGGAGTCTCTATTTATGGCTTAGATCTGAGGTCTGAATTTATTAAGGGATTTGATTTGGGGTCTGGGGTCTGCTATTAGTGAAGGCCCCTGAGCTGGGGTCTGAGTTTTTAGGGGGCTGGTTAATTTAAGGGTCTGGAGTATAAATTTATTTGGGGCTCTAATCTGCACCCAGAATTTGGGATTTGGAATCTATTAATTCAGGGGTCTGGTCTGGGGACTGAATTTATTGAAGGGTCTGAGTTTTGTTTTGCCAAGCTCTTGTCTGAGACTAGAAGTTATGGATCTGGTCTGAGGTTGGCAATTCAATGAGGGAACTGGTCCAAGGTCTGGATTTTGAGAGAACTGGTCTGGGGTCTAGATTTTGAGAGAACTGGTCCAAGGTCTGGATTTTGAGAGAACTGTTCTGGGGTCTAGATTTTTATAAAACTGTTCTGGGGTCTGGAATTTTTTTTTAGAGATCTGGTCTATAGTTTGGATTTTGAGAGAACTGTTCCAAGGTCTAGATTTTGAGAGCACTGGTCCGGGGTTGGGGGTACTCTGGGGTCTACTTATGTAATTAGAGGGTCTGAGTTTATTTAGGGGCTGTGACTATAATCTGAATTTAATAGGAAGGCTGGCTTCTATATTCTGTTATGGTGCACATTTGTTTAAGGATCTGGAATTTGGTCCATTTCTATGTTTGTGGGACTGGATTGGGGTGTCACCTTTTTAGGGATTAGGTCTGGGGTCTGGATTTATTTACTGTAGAATATAGGGACAGACTGCAGATGGAAGGAGCCAGAGATATGCAGAGAGCAAAGGGTGCAGTGGTTAGGACAAGTCATCATGGTCACATTAGTCAGGAATACAAAGTCTCTGCATTGCCGAAATCTAATAGACAGCCAGGTGATACTGCACCCCTTGTCAAACAGTCAGTGTTCCAGCAGGTATCAGCAAAGTGGACTGTTTATTCCCTGCAAAAAGTGAGACCCGTCCCTTCACCTTGATAAAGGTTCTCAGTGACCCGAAATGTTCAGGTTTTGCCTGGAGTCCGACCTGCGGGAGCGCTGACCTGCAATGTACAAAGGAAGGAGAGAAGGAAAGAAATAATGATGAATACAATGTATTTGTAGGAATCGACTCATAATAAATCCCAAAATTATAAAAATGATAAATCACAAAATATCTCCTAATGATCATAAAACCACAGACTGTGACTTGTAGCCGGCAGTAATATTAGTAATAGTAATAATATGATACATAACGATAATGATACGATTGTTCTATTTATATTATTAGTATCAGCATTATTCTTATGAATAATATAGAACATGAATTCTTCCTTTACGCCGCTCTCGGTTCCTGTATTATAACAGTGACATCTAGAGGACATGTGTGGAACTGCTCTTGTTGATTTGTTATTTGTACATAGAATGTCAATCAATCTATTCTATATGAAATACATTACACAGTTATATCAGTACAGGACTATACAGTGGTTATGGGATGTTAGTGCAGATTCATTATTAGAGTTTCCTTTTTTCATTAACGCCACGAGCACTTTCCTCTTCTGTATCATTGGTCTCCAGTGTGCGGCATCTCCGGCTGATACAACACTACAACTCCCAGCATTGCTTTATTAGACTGAACATCAGAGTAGCCAGTGTGTGTGTAATGTGTGTATGTGCAGTGTGTGCTAGTTGTGTATGTGCAGTGTATGTGCAGTGTGTGTGCATTATATGCTAGTTGTGTGTGTGTGCAGTGTTCTAGTTGTGTAAATGCAGTGTATGTGCAGTGTGTGCTAGTTGTGTATGTGCAGTGTGTGTGCAGTGTGCGAAGTGTATGTGCAGTGTGTGCAGTGTGTGCCTTGTGTGCATTATATGCTAGTTGAGTATGTGCAGTGTATGTGCAGTGTGTGTGCAGTGTGTCAGTTGTGTATGTGCAGTGTGTGTGCATTGTGGGCCAGTTGTGTATGTGCAGTATATGTGCAATGTATGTGCAGTGTATGTGCAGTGTATGTGCAATGTATGTGCAGTGTGTGTGCATTGTGTGCTTGTTGTGTATGTGCAGAGTTGTCACCGCTGGATCGTGTCTTCCTCTCTGACAGCGCTGACAAGCAGTTCTGTGCAGTAAACAAGGTGCTGTCGACAAATACTTATAAATAGCTGCAGGTAGCGAGATCTCCGCCGTACCAGAATGCTGCAGGCGTAACTGGATCAACTCCATGTCTGAACAGCAGCTTAATAACAAGTGCTTATAAAATATCTAGTTATTACATATGATAACAAGTACTGATGACAGACATATCCCCTAGGTGGGGGGGGGGGTACATACTTTTGTTTGTCTCATATCTATCTATAAATATAACACTAGAGATTATATTATATTATGGGCACATGTAAATAAGCCAATATCATATATACACTACACATTTGATCAAACATTAAGAAGCCTGTACCTGCCCCCAACAAGGCGACCTCATCCAGGCCTACACTGCAGGGCATTCTGGGAGATTTATGGCATTACTTTATGGCACTTGCTGTAAAGATGATGCCTCCTAGGCTGTAAATTAGAAGTATATAGGAAAAGTGCCAAAGTCATTAGAACAGGAAGTTCTGATACACTGTAACGAAACAGTTCACTAGGTCACTAGGTCATATCTGCAGGAACAAGTAATCTATTTGGCCTAAAGACAAAAATGTAATAGCCTCAGTACATACAGATGTCTTACACAATTGCCACAATCTCTCAATATCTGAAATGGCACAGGGAGATCCGCCAGGGGTCACTGAAAAGATAAGACTAGAGCAGTGGCGTAACTAGGAACGGCGGGGCCCCGTGGCAAACCTTTGACTATATTTTACTATATGACACTGTCAGGGCTCCTAGGACTATGTATCTATAATACATAGTGTATGACACTGTCAGGGCTCCTAGGACTATGTATCTATAATACATAGTGTATGACACTGTCAGGGCTCCTAGGACTATATAGCTATAATATATAGTGTATGACACTGTCAGGGCTCCTAGGACTATATATATCAATAATACATAGTGTATGACACTGTCAGGGCTCCTAGGACTATATATATCTATAATACATAGTGTATGACACTGTCAGGGCTCCTAGGACTATATATATCTATAATACATAGTGTATGACACTGTCAGGACTCCTAAGACTATATATATTTATAATACATAGTGTATGACACTGTCAGGTCTCCTAGGACTATATATATCTATAATACATAGTGTATGACACTGTCAGGGCTCCTAGGACTATATATATCTATAATACATAGTGTATGACACTGTCAGGGCTCCTAGGACTATATATATCTATAATACATAGTGTATGACACTGTCAGGGCTCCTAGGACTATATATATCTATAATTCATAGTGTATGACACTGTCAGGGCTCCTAGGACTATATATATCTATAATACATAGTCTATGACACTGTCAGGGGTCCTAGGACTATATATATCTATAATACATAGTGTATGACACTGTCAGGGCTCCTAGGACTATATAGCTATAATACATAGTGTATAACACTGTCAGGGGTCCTAGGACTATATATATCTATAATACACAGTGTATGACACTGTCAGGGGTCCTAGGACTATATATATCTATAATACATAGCGTATTACACTGTCAGGGCTCCTAGGACTATATATATCTATAATACATAGTGTATGACACTGTCAGGGCTCCTAGGACAATATATCTATAATACATAGTGTATGACACTGTCAGGACTCCTAGGACTATATATATCTATAATACATAGTGTATGACACTGTCAGGGCTCCTAGGACTATATATCTACAATACATAGTGTATGACACTGTCTGGACTCCTAGGACTATATATCTATAATACACAGTGTATGACACTGTCAGGACTCTTAGGACTATATATCTATAATACATAGTGTATGACACTGTCAGGGCTCCTAGGACTATATATATATATATCTATAATACATAGTGTATGACACTGTCAGGGCTCCTAGGACTATATATCTATAATACACAGTTTATGACACTGTCAGGGCTCCTAGGACTATATATATATATATCTATAATACATAGTGTATGACACTGTCAGGGCTCCTAGGACTATATATATCTATAATACATAGTGTATGACACTGTCAAGGCTCCTAGGACTATATATATATATATCTATAATACATAGTGCATGACACTGTCAGGACTCCTAGGACTATATATGTCTATAATACATAGTCTATGACACTGTCAGGGCTCCTAGGACTATATATATCTATAATACATAGTGTATGACACTGTCAGGGCTCCTA
Source organism: Leptodactylus fuscus (assembly GCF_031893055.1). NCBI lineage: Eukaryota > Metazoa > Chordata > Amphibia > Anura > Leptodactylidae > Leptodactylus > Leptodactylus fuscus. The sequence goes on along the minus strand of NC_134268.1, from coordinate 218,353,435 downwards.
GGACTATATATCTATAATACATAGTGTATGACACTGTCAGGGCTCCTAGGATTATATATATCTATAATACATAGTGCATGACACTGTCAGGGCTCCTAGGACTATATATATCTATAATACATAGTGTATGACACTGTCAGGACTCCTAGGACTATTTATATATAATACATAGTGTATGACACTGCCAGGGCTCCTAGTACTATCTATCTATATCTATATCTATCTATCTATCTATCTATCTATCTATCTATATATATATATATATATATATATATATATTACATAGTGTATGACACTGTCAGGACTCCTAGGACTATATATATCTATAATACATAGTGTATGACACTGTCAGGGCTCCTAGGACTATATATATCTATAATACATAGTGTATGACACTGTCAGGGCTCCTAGGACTATATATCTATAATACATAGTCTATGACACTGTCAGGGCTCCTAGGATTATATATATCTATAATACATAGCGCATGACACTGTCAGGGCTCCTAAGACTATATATATCTATAATTCATAGTGTATGACACTGTCAGGGCTCCTAAGACTATATATATCTATAATACATAGTCTATGACACTGTCAGGGGTCCTAGGACTATATATCTATAATACATAGTGTATGACACTGTCAGGGCTCCTAGGACTATATATATCTAAAATACATAGTGTATGACACTGTCAGGGCTCCTAGGACTATATATATCTATAATACATAGTGTATGACACTGTCAGGACTCCTAGGACTATATATCTATAATACATAGTGTATGACACTGTCAGGACTCCTAGGACTATATATCTATAATACATAGTGTATGACACTGTCAGGACTCCTAAGACTATATATATCTATAATTCATAGTGTATGACACTGTCAGGGCTCCTAAGACTATATATATCTATAATACATAGTCTATGACACTGTCAGGGGTCCTAGGACTATATATCTATAATACATAGTGTATGACACTGTCAGGGCTCCTAGGACTATATATATCTAAAATACATAGTGTATGACACTGTCAGGGCTCCTAGGACTATATATATCTATAATACATAGTGTATGACACTGTCAGGACTCCTAGGACTATATATCTATAATACATAGTGTATGACACTGTCAGGGCTCCAAGGACTATATTCTATAATACATAGTGTATGACACTGTCAGGGCTCCTAGGACTATATATATCTATAATACATAGTGTATAACACTGTCAGGACTCCTAGGACTATATATATATAATACATAGTGTATGACACTGTCAGTGCTCCTAAGATTATATATATCTATAATACATAGTGTATGACACTGTCAGGGCTCCTAGGACTATATATATCTATAATACATAGTGTATGACACTGTCAGGGCTCCTAGAACTATATATATCTATAATACATAGTGTATGACACTGTCAGGACTCCTTGGACTATATATCTATAATACATAGTGTATGACACTGTCAGGACTCCTAGGACTATATATCTATAATACACAGTGTATGACACTGTCAGGGCTCCTAGGACTATATATATCTATAATACATAGTGTATGACACTGTCAGGGCTCCTAGGACTATATATATATCTATAATACATAGTGCATGACACTGTCAGGACTCCTAGGACTATATATGTCTATAATACATAGTCTATGACACTGTCAGGGGTCCTAGGACTATATATCTATAATACATAGTGTATGACACTGTCAGGGCTCCTAGGACTATATATATCTATAATACATAGTGTATGACACTGTCAGGGCTCTTAGGACTATATATATCTATAATACATAGTGTATGACACTGTCAGGACTCCTAGGACTATTTATATCTATAATACATAGTGTATGACACTGCCAGGCATCCTAGTACTATATATATATATATATATATATATATATATATATATATATATTACATAGTGTATGACACTGTCAGGACTCCTAGGACTATATATATCTATAATACATAGTGTATGACACTGTCAGGGCTCCTAGGACTATATATATCTATAAAACATAGTGTATGACACTGTCAGGGCTCCTAGGACTATATATCTATAATACATAGTCTATGACACTGTCAGGGCTCCTAGGATTATATATATCTATAATACATAGCGCATGACACTGTCAGGGCTCCTAAGACTATATATATCTATAATTCATAGTGTATGACACTGTCAGGGCTCCTAAGACTATATATATCTATAATACATAGTCTATGACACTGTCAGGGGTCCTAGGACTATATATCTATAATACATAGTGTATGACACTGTCAGGGCTCCTAGGACTATATATATCTAAAATACATAGTGTATGACACTGTCAGGGCTCCTAGGACTATATATATCTATAATACATAGTGTATGACACTGTCAGGACTCCTAGGACTATATATCTATAATACATAGTGTATGACACTGTCAGGACTCCTAGGACTATATATCTATAATACATAGTGTATGACACTGTCAGGGCTCCTAGGACTATATATCTATAATACATAGTGTATGACACTGTCAGGGCTCCTAGGACTATATATATCTATAATACATAGTGTATAACACTGTCAGGACTCCTAGGACTATATATATATAATACATAGTGTATGACACTGTCAGTGCTCCTAAGATTATATATATCTATAATACATAGTGTATGACACTGTCAGGGCTCCTAGGACTATATATATCTATAATACATAGTGTATGACACTGTCAGGGCTCCTAGAACTATATATATCTATAATACATAGTGTATGACACTGTCAGGACTCCTTGGACTATATATCTATAATACATAGTGTATGACACTGTCAGGACAACTAGGACTATATATCTATAATACACAGTGTATGACACTGTCAGGGCTCCTAGGACTATATATATCTATATTACATAGTGTATGACACTGTCAGGGCTCCTAGGACTATATATATATCTATAATACATAGTGCATGACACTGTCAGGACTCCTAGGACTATATATGTCTATAATACATAGTCTATGACACTGTCAGGGGTCCTAGGACTATATATCTATAATACATAGTGTATGACACTGTCAGGGCTCCTAGGACTATATATATCTATAATACATAGTGTATGACACTGTCAGGGCTCTTAGGACTATATATATCTATAATACATAGTGTATGACACTGTCAGGACTCCTAGGACTATTTATATCTATAATACATAGTGTATGACACTGCCAGGCATCCTAGTACTATATATATATATATATATATATATATATATATATATATATATATATATATATATTACATAGTGTATGACACTGTCAGGACTCCTAGGACTATATATATCTATAATACATAGTGTATGACACTGTCAGGGCTCCTAGGACTATATATATCTATAATACATAGTGTATGACACTGTCAGGGCTCCTAGGACTATATATCTATAATACATAGTCTATGACACTGTCAGGGCTCCTAGGATTATATATATCTATAATACATAGTGCATGACACTGTCAGGGCTCCTAAGACTATATATATATCTATAATTCATAGTGTATGACACTGTCAGGGCTCCTAAGACTATATATATCTATAATACATAGTCTATGACACTGTCAGGGGTCCTAGGACTATATATCTATAATACGTAGTGTATGACACTGTCAGGGCTCCTAGGACTATATATATCTATAATACATAGTGTATGACACTGTCAGGGCTCCTAGGACTATATATATCTATAATACATAGTGTATGACACTGTCAGGACTCCTAAGACTATATATATTTATAATACATAGTGTATGACACTGTCAGGTCTCCTAGGACTATATATATCTATAATACATAGTGTATGACACTGTCAGGGCTCCTAGGACTATATATATCTATAATACATAGTGTATGACACTGTCAGGGCTCCTAGGACTATATATATCTATAATACATAGTGTATGACACTGTCAGGGCTCCTAGGACTATATATATCTATAATTCATAGTGTATGACACTGTCAGGGCTCCTAGGACTATATATATCTATAATACATAGTCTATGACACTGTCAGGGGTCCTAGGACTATATATATCTATAATACATAGTGTATGACACTGTCAGGGCTCCTAGGACTATATAGCTATAATACATAGTGTATAACACTGTCAGGGGTCCTAGGACTATATATATCTATAATACATAGTGTATGACACTGTCAGGGGTCCTAGGACTATATATATCTATAATACATAGCGTATTACACTGTCAGGGCTCCTAGGACTATATATATCTATAATACATAGTGTATGACACTGTCAGGGCTCCTAGGACAATATATCTATAATACATAGTGTATGACACTGTCAGGACTCCTAGGACTATATATATCTATAATACATAGTGTATGACACTGTCAGGGCTCCTAGGACTATATATCTACAATACATAGTGTATGACACTGTCTGGACTCCTAGGACTATATATCTATAATACACAGTGTATGACACTGTCAGGACTCTTAGGACTATATATCTACAATACATAGTGTATGACACTGTCTGGACTCCTAGGACTATATATCTACAATACATAGTGTATGACACTGTCTGGACTCCTAGGACTATATATCTATAATACACAGTGTATGACACTGTCAGGGCTCCTAGGACTATATATATATATATCTATAATACATAGTGTATGACACTGTCAGGGCTCCTAGGACTATATATCTATAATACACAGTTTATGACACTGTCAGGGCTCCTAGGACTATATATATATATATCTATAATACATAGTGTATGACACTGTCAGGGCTCCTAGGACTATATATATCTATAATACATAGTGTATGACACTGTCAAGGCTCCTAGGACTATATATATATATATATCTATAATACATAGTGCATGACACTGTCAGGACTCCTAGGACTATATATGTCTATAATACATAGTCTATGACACTGTCAGGGCTCCTAGGACTATATATATCTATAATACATAGTGTATGACACTGTCAGGGCTCCTAGGACTATATATCTATAATACATAGTGTATGACACTGTCAGGGCTCCTAGGATTATATATATCTATAATACATAGTGCATGACACTGTCAGGGCTCCTAGGACTATATATATCTATAATACATAGTGTATGACACTGTCAGGACTCCTAGGACTATTTATATATAATACATAGTGTATGACACTGCCAGGGCTCCTAGTACTATCTATCTATATCTATATCTATCTATCTATCTATCTATATATATATATATATATATATATATATATATATATATATATATTACATAGTGTATGACACTGTCAGGACTCCTAGGACTATATATATCTATAATACATAGTGTATGACACTGTCAGGGCTCCTAGGACTATATATATCTATAATACATAGTGTATGACACTGTCAGGGCTCCTAGGACTATATATCTATAATACATAGTCTATGACACTGTCAGGGCTCCTAGGATTATATATATCTATAATACATAGCGCATGACACTGTCAGGGCTCCTAAGACTATATATATCTATAATTCATAGTGTATGACACTGTCAGGGCTCCTAAGACTATATATATCTATAATACATAGTCTATGACACTGTCAGGGGTCCTAGGACTATATATCTATAATACATAGTGTATGACACTGTCAGGGCTCCTAGGACTATATATATCTAAAATACATAGTGTATGACACTGTCAGGGCTCCTAGGACTATATATATCTATAATACATAGTGTATGACACTGTCAGGACTCCTAGGACTATATATCTATAATACATAGTGTATGACACTGTCAGGACTCCTAGGACTATATATCTATAATACATAGTGTATGACACTGTCAGGACTCCTAAGACTATATATATCTATAATTCATAGTGTATGACACTGTCAGGGCTCCTAAGACTATATATATCTATAATACATAGTCTATGACACTGTCAGGGGTCCTAGGACTATATATCTATAATACATAGTGTATGACACTGTCAGGGCTCCTAGGACTATATATATCTAAAATACATAGTGTATGACACTGTCAGGGCTCCTAGGACTATATATATCTATAATACATAGTGTATGACACTGTCAGGACTCCTAGGACTATATATCTATAATACATAGTGTATGACACTGTCAGGACTCCTAGGACTATATATCTATAATACATAGTGTATGACACTGTCAGGGCTCCAAGGACTATATATCTATAATACATAGTGTATGACACTGTCAGGGCTCCTAGGACTATATATATCTATAATACATAGTGTATAACACTGTCAGGACTCCTAGGACTATATATATATAATACATAGTGTATGACACTGTCAGTGCTCCTAAGATTATATATATCTATAATACATAGTGTATGACACTGTCAGGGCTCCTAGGACTATATATATCTATAATACATAGTGTATGACACTGTCAGGGCTCCTAGAACTATATATATCTATAATACATAGTGTATGACACTGTCAGGACTCCTTGGACTATATATCTATAATACATAGTGTATGACACTGTCAGGACTCCTAGGACTATATATCTATAATACACAGTGTATGACACTGTCAGGGCTCCTAGGACTATATATATCTATAATACATAGTGTATGACACTGTCAGGGCTCCTAGGACTATATATATATCTATAATACATAGTGCATGACACTGTCAGGACTCCTAGGACTATATATGTCTATAATACATAGTCTATGACACTGTCAGGGGTCCTAGGACTATATATCTATAATACATAGTGTATGACACTGTCAGGGCTCCTAGGACTATATATATCTATAATACATAGTGTATGACACTGTCAGGGCTCTTAGGACTATATATATCTATAATACATAGTGTATGACACTGTCAGGACTCCTAGGACTATTTATATCTATAATACATAGTGTATGACACTGCCAGGCATCCTAGTACTATATATATATATATATATATATATATATATATATATATATATATATATATTACATAGTGTATGACACTGTCAGGACTCCTAGGACTATATATATCTATAATACATAGTGTATGACACTGTCAGGGCTCCTAGGACTATATATATCTATAAAACATAGTGTATGACACTGTCAGGGCTCCTAGGACTATATATCTATAATACATAGTCTATGACACTGTCAGGGCTCCTAGGATTATATATATCTATAATACATAGCGCATGACACTGTCAGGGCTCCTAAGACTATATATATCTATAATTCATAGTGTATGACACTGTCAGGGCTCCTAAGACTATATATATCTATAATACATAGTCTATGACACTGTCAGGGGTCCTAGGACTATATATCTATAATACATAGTGTATGACACTGTCAGGGCTCCTAGGACTATATATATCTAAAATACATAGTGTATGACACTGTCAGGGCTCCTAGGACTATATATATCTATAATACATAGTGTATGACACTGTCAGGACTCCTAGGACTATATATCTATAATACATAGTGTATGACACTGTCAGGACTCCTAGGACTATATATCTATAATACATAGTGTATGACACTGTCAGGGCTCCTAGGACTATATATCTATAATACATAGTGTATGACACTGTCAGGGCTCCTAGGACTATATATATCTATAATACATAGTGTATAACACTGTCAGGACTCCTAGGACTATATATATATATAATACATAGTGTATGACACTGTCAGTGCTCCTAAGATTATATATATCTATAATACATAGTGTATGACACTGTCAGGGCTCCTAGGACTATATATATCTATAATACATAGTGTATGACACTGTCAGGGCTCCTAGAACTATATATATCTATAATACATAGTGTATGACACTGTCAGGACTCCTTGGACTATATATCTATAATACATAGTGTATGACACTGTCAGGACTCCTAGGACTATATATCTATAATACACAGTGTATGACACTGTCAGGGCTCCTAGGACTATATATATCTATATTACATAGTGTATGACACTGTCAGGGCTCCTAGGACTATATATATATCTATAATACATAGTGCATGACACTGTCAGGACTCCTAGGACTATATATGTCTATAATACATAGTCTATGACACTGTCAGGGGTCCTAGGACTATATATCTATAATACATAGTGTATGACACTGTCAGGGCTCCTAGGACTATATATATCTATAATACATAGTGTATGACACTGTCAGGGCTCTTAGGACTATATATATCTATAATACATAGTGTATGACACTGTCAGGACTCCTAGGACTATTTATATCTATAATACATAGTGTATGACACTGCCAGGCATCCTAGTACTATATATATATATATATATATATATATATATATATATATATATATATATATATATATATATATATTACATAGTGTATGACACTGTCAGGACTCCTAGGACTATATATATCTATAATACATAGTGTATGACACTGTCAGGGCTCCTAGGACTATATATATCTATAATACATAGTGTATGACACTGTCAGGGCTCCTAGGACTATATATCTATAATACATAGTCTATGACACTGTCAGGGCTCCTAGGATTATATATATCTATAATACATAGTGCATGACACTGTCAGGGCTCCTAAGACTATATATATATCTATAATTCATAGTGTATGACACTGTCAGGGCTCCTAAGACTATATATATCTATAATACATAGTCTATGACACTGTCAGGGGTCCTAGGACTATATATCTATAATACGTAGTGTATGACACTGTCAGGGCTCCTAGGACTATATATATCTATAATACATAGTGTATGACACTGTCAGGGCTCCTAGGACTATATATATCTATAATACATAGTGTATGACACTGTCAGGACTCCTAGGACTATATATCTATAATACATAGTGTATGACACTGTCAGGGCTCCTAGGACTATATATCTATAATACATAGTGTATGACACTGTCAGGGCTCCTAGGACTATATATATCTATAATACATAGTGCATGACACTGTCAGGACTCCTAGGACTTTATATGTCTATAATACATAGTCTATGACACTGTCAGGGGTCCTAGGACTATATATTTATAATGCATAGTGTATGACACTGTCAGGGCTCCTAGGACTATATATATCTATAATACATAGTGTATGACACTGTCAGGGCTCTTAGGACTATATATATCTATAATACATAGTGTATGACACTGTCAGGACTCCTAGGACTATTTATATCTATAATACATAGTGTATGACACTGTCAGGACTCCTAGGACTATATATGTCTATAATACATAGTCTATGACACTGTCAGGGGTCCTAGGACTATATATATATAATACATAGTGTATGACACTGTCAGGACTCCTAGGACTATATATATCTATAATACATAGTGTATGACACTGTCAGGGCTCCTAGGACTATATATATCTATAATACATAGTGTATGACACTGTCAGGACTCCTTGGACTATATATCTATAATACATAGTGTATGACACTGTCAGGACTCCTAGGACTATATATCTATAATACATAGTGTATGACACTGTCAGGGCTCCTAGGACTATATATCTGTAATACATAGTGTATGACACTGTCAGCACTCCTAGGACTATATTTATATATAATACATAGTGTATGACACTGTCAGGACTCCTAGGACTATATATATCTATAATACATAGTGTATGACACTGTCAGGGCTCCAAGGACTATATATATCTATAATACATAGTGTATGACACTGACAGGGCTCCTTGGACTATATATATCTATAATACATAGTGTATGACACTGTCAGGGCTCCTAGGACTATACATATCTATAATACATAGTGTATGACACTGTCAGTGCTCCTAAGATTATATATATCTTTAATACATAGTGTATGACACTGTCAGGGCTCCTAGGACTATATATATCTATAATACATAGTGTATGATACTGTCAGGGCTCCTAAAACTATATATATCTATAATTCATAGTGTATGACACTGTCAGGGCTCCTAAGACCATATATATCTATAATACATAGTTTATGACACTGTCAGGGGTCCTAGGACTATATATCTATAATGCATAGTGTATGACACTGTCAGGGCTCCTAGGACTATATATATCTATAATATATAGTGCATGACACTGTCAGGGCTCCTAGGACTATATATATCTATAATTCATTGTCTATGACACTGTCAGGGCTCCTAAGACTATATATATCTATAATACATAGTGTATGACACTCTCAGGGCTCCTAGGACTATATATATATCTATAATTCATAGTGTATGACACTGTCAGGACTCCTAGGACTATATATGTCTATAATACATAGTCTATGACACTGTCAGGACTCCTAGGACTATATATCTATAATACATAGTGTATGACACTGTCAGGGCTCCTAGGACTATATATGTCTATAATACATAGTCTATGACACTGTCAGGACTCCTAGGACTATATATCTATAATACATAGTGTATGACACTGTCAGGGCTCCTACGACTACATATATATATATATATATATATATATATATATATATATATATATATATATATATATATATATTACATAGTGTATGACACTGTCAGGACTCCTAGGACTATATATGTCTATAATACATAGTCTATGACACTGTCAGGACTCCTAGGACTATATATCTATAATACATAGTGTATGACACTGTCAGGGCTCCTAGGACTATATATATATCTATAATACATAGTGTATGACACTGTCAGGGCTCCTAGGACTATATATATCTATAATACATAGTGTATGACACTGTCAGGGCTCCTAGGACTATATATATCTATAATACATAGTGTATGACACTGTCAGGGCTCCTAGGACTATATATATCTATAATACATAGTGTATGACACTGTCAGGACTCCTAGGACTATATATCTATAATACATAGTGTATGACACTGTCAGGACTCCTAGGACTATATATCTATAATACATAGTGTATGACACTGACAGGGCTCCTTGGACTATATATATCTGTAATACATAGTGTATGACACTGTCAGGGGTCCTAAGACTATATATCTATAATACATCGTGTATGACACTGTCAGGGCTCCTAGGACTATATATATCTATAATACATAGTGTATGACACTGTCAGGGCTCCTAGGACTATATATATCTATAATACATAGTGTATGACACTGTCAGGACTCCTAGGACTATATATCTATAATACATAGTGTATGACACTGTCAGGGCTCCTAGGACTATATATATCTATAATACATAGTGTATGACACTCTCAGGGCTCCTAGGACTATATATATATCTATAATTCATAGTGTATGACACTGTCAGGACTCCTAGGACTATATATATCTATAATACATAGTGTATGACACTGTCAGGGCTCCTTGGACTATATATCTATAATACATAGTGTATGACACGGTCAGTGCTCCTAGGACTATATATCTATAATACATAGTGTATGACACTGTCAGGACTCCTAGGACTATATATCTATAATACATAGTGTATGACATGGTCAGTGCTCCTAGGACTATATATCTATAATACATAGTGTATGACACTGTCAGGGCTCCTAGGACTATATATCTACAGTATAATACATAGTGTATGTGCAGGTTAGGGGATGTCTCACCTGTATATTGTGCAGGTTGGGGGATGTCTCGCCTGTATATTGTGCAGGTTAGGGGATGTCTCGCCTGTATATTGTGCAGGTTAGGGGATGCCTCGCCTGTGTATTGTGCAGGTTAGGGGATGTCTCGTCTGTATATTGTGCAGGTTAGGGGATGTCTCGCCTGTATATTGTGCAGGTTAGGGGATGTCTCGCCTGTATATTGTGCAGGTTAGGGGATGTCTCGCCTGTATATTGTGCAGGTTGGGGGATGTCTCGCCTGTATATTGTGCAGGTTAGGGGATGTCTCGCCTGTGTATTGTGCAGGTTAAGGGATGTCTCGCCTGTATATTGTGCAGGTTAGGGGATGTCTTGTCTGTATATTGTGTAGGTTCGGGGATGTCTCGCCTGTATATTGTGCAGGTTGGGGGATGTCTCGCCTGTATAATGTGCAGGTTAAGGGATGTCTCGCCTGTATATTGTGCAGGTTAGGGGATGTCTCGCCTGTATATTGTGCAGGTTAGGGGATGTCTCGTCTGTGTATTGTGCAGGTTAGGGGATGTCTCGCCTGTGTATTGTGCAGGTTAGGGGATGTCTCGCCTGTATATTGTGCAGGTTGGGGGATGTCTCGTCTGTATATTGTGCAGGTTAGGGGATGTCTCGCCTGTATATTGTGCAGGTTAGTGGATGTCTCGCCTGTGTATTGTGCAGGTTAGGGGATGTCTCGCCTGTATATTGTGCAGGTTGGGGGATGTCTCGTCTGTATATTGTGCAGGTTAGGGGATGTCTCGCCTGTGTATTGTGCAGGTTAGGGGATGTCTCGCCTGTATATTGTGCAGGTTGGGGGATGTCTCGTCTGTATATTGTGCAGGTTAGGGGATGCCTCGCCTGTATATTGTGCAGGTTGGGGGATGTCTCGCTTCTATATTGTGCAGTTTAGGGGATGTCTCGCTTCTATATTGTGCAGGTTAGGGGATGTCTCGCCTGTATATTGTGCAGGTTAGGGGATGTCTCGCCTGTATAATGTGCAGGTTAGGGGATGTCTCGCCTGTATATTGTGCAGGTTCGGGGATGTCTCGCCTGTGTATTGTGCAGGTTAGGGGATGTCTCGCCTGTATATTGTGCAGGTTAGGGGATGTCTCGCTTCTATATTGTGCAGGTTAGGGGATGTCTCGCCTGTATATTGTGCAGGTTAGGGGATGTCTCGCCTGTATAATGTGCAGGTTAGGGGATGTCTCGCCTGTATATTGTGCAGGTTCGGGGATGTCTCGCCTGTGTATTGTGCAGGTTAGGGGATGTCTCGCCTGTATATTGTGCAGGTTAGGGGATGTCTCCCCTGTATATTGTGCAGGTTAGGGGATGTCTCCCCTGTATATTGTGCAGGTTAGGGGATGTCTCGCCTGTATTTTGTGCAGGTTGGGGGATGTCTCGCCTCTATGACCTTCGCTCGTTGCTGATTCGATCAGTCGGGTATATATAGAAATATAACTTTATTACCTGCAGAGATTGTTAGGTCTGCGGGGTCAGGGGGCGGCCGCTGTGCGCTGTGATGTCATCAGTGTCATGACATCAGGCTTTTTATAGATTTAGGGTATATGGGGGAGGGGACGGATGTAATACTCAGGATACAGAGCGGAATCTGGAAAATGGAAAATTTACAACATTGCCTTTAGATTTTGACTGTATATCTGATTCCGGGAAAACCTCAATAAATACAATTTACCATTCAGGGTTCTTGCAAAGTTGGGATGTCACTCTAATGTAATCTGTCACTAAGCTTTCAAAGAGCAAAGATCAATGTTTTCAAAATCAACAGGACAGCATGGATGAAGGGCTTTCCTACTGAACACAAATCTCTTTGTTGTTCTTTGTTTTGGGGGCAGAGGTGATAAAACCAAATACATTTTGCTATTCAGGGCCGTAGGAAAGCTGGATAGACACTATTATAGAAGCCAACAAAGGCTATCACTCAGCTTTCCCAGAATTGTATATGGCAAAGAAATGGTTCAATGGACTTGACAGAAGCGGAAGATCCACCTACTTAATAGGAAAGTTGTGTTGTAACAAATATGGCTGCCATAAATACTCCGCACAGGTCACCCAACTTTCCCAAACAACAGAACCTATTGAATTATTCCAAGACACTGTGAATGGGGTCGACTAAGGGGGCATTATATTACATGGGGGCCACTATTGGGGGCATTATATTACATGGGGGCCACTAATGGGCCATTAGACTGCATCAGGGTCTTTAAGGGGGCATTATACTGTGTAAAGACTCTCTCGAAATTGTCACAATTTACTGTTAGGGGCCGAATGGATATTTTTCTTGGGTAACAGTGGAGTCACTCTTCTTTCCTACTATCCAGAATGGCACATCTGATTACCTGTGCAGTGATAAGGAAAGATGGGTGACAAACCCAAAAGCAAACATGGCTGTGTGAAAATCAGCTTGAAGATTTACATTGACTTGATATCTGTGGACTTGAAGATGAAAAACATCTTAAGATTTTCACGGCGTCAATCGTATTTGCTTTTTGTTTCGTGTCTTGTCTTCGGCTCCCGAGAGGCTGAAAATGACATTTTTTTTCCTTCAATATTTCATTTCCTCGCTCCAAAATTGAAGGTCCTTAACCCCTGCAGCGGCGAATTATCATCCCAGTGTGACAGGGGGAAGCAAGGGAGGGCGTCCAGGTGGTGGCAGGACAGATATAGCAGAGCTGAGCCGTGTTATTGTAATATGTAATAGCTGCAGTGTTATGTCCTAAATCCAGGGGTTACATCTCCTCTCACTAGAGACTTGGCTGCTCTTTTACCTAATGCTTTACACTATCTATCTATCTATCTATCTATCTATCTATCTATCTATCTATCTATCTATCTATCTCCTATCTAGCTATCTATCTCCTATCTATCTATCTATCATCTATCTATCTATCTATCTATCTATCTATCTCCTATCTATCTATCTATCTATCTATCTATCTATCTCCTATCTATCTATCTATCTATCTATCTATCTATCTATCTATCTATCTATCTCCTATCTATCTATCTATCTATCTCATATCTATCTATCTCCTATCTATCTATCTATCTATCTATCTATCTATCTATCTATCTCCTATCTATCTATCTATCTATCTATCTATCTATCTATCTATCTATCTCCTATCTATCTATCTATCTATCTATCTATCTATCTATCTATCTCATATCTATCTATCTCCTATCTATCTATCTATCTATCTATCTATCTATCTATCTATCTATCTCATATCTATCTATCTCCTATCTATCTCCTATCTATCTATCTATCTATCTATCTATCTATCTATCTATCTGTCTATCTATCATTATCTATGTATTCACAAATCCCTACAATCGGCTCCCTCTAGTGGTGGCAGCAGACTATTATTATGTAACTATTTTTGTGGGGACAGACAGCAGAGGATTTGGATCACCACCTTTTAAAGAATTTTTGTAAATTTTGTCAAATTACATTACAGTTCTGTTTTTCGCCCCTAACCCTCTTCCTTTACCATCCTAAACCACCAGACCTATAACCATATAACCATATTCCTGAGCAGTCTATAGGGGGCATCCCTTTGCTATGTCATACCTGGAAGCCCCTTTAGTAATCCGTCTGACCTAACACTTGTCACAGCTGACAGTTTGTTACAATTGTATCCAGGCTAGATTCTCCTGAATCTTTCCCGATGATTTGCTACAATGTATCACTAATGCAAAGACTCTGCAAATACATTGTAATATCACCCTGCGCCACATGACAAACCTGTCTCTGCTACATCCATATTACATTCTATGAGCAGGATCGCAGAGCTTAGACGACTCTGATACAGATTGGATTGCGACTACAATGAACACAATAGCAGTTTAGAATAATCCAATGATAATATCATGAATGCCGCAGGATTATATAACCTGAAATAACCCCTATCCCCGTCCTCACATCCCCTTACCTTGGGCCGTGCCCAGTCCCCCGTCTGGTCAGCGAGGGGAACCTAGAAAAGGTTAAGCGCAGATACAATGTCAGCTCGGTTACATTGTAGCGACTGGTTACTTTCTAAATATAATATTGTGACATTGAGGCCAAGCCTGGAGATTGATGCGGGAATGTTCGTATCTGCGGGGCTGAAATTAATCTGAGAATTAACCTTTGTGGCGCTGCTGATTTATTTACGAGGATTTGTTCTGGCGAGATGTGATGTCATGTCTAGGGGCGCCAGGGCTGCTAAGTAAGTGCCTGTCCTGCTGCTCATCCACAGCACAATGACTCAGTGACACTTTATGTCTGATATCTCAAGCAATAAACACAAGCCTGGAAACTTGGGCTGGAAATGGAAGCGGCTTCAAGATAAGGAGAGAGGAGGCCGCAGCACAAATCCGATTATGGCAAAGGATAATCCTTCTAGCAATATCAAACCATAAACATATTGAAAGAGCCGGATTGTCATTTCAGAAAGACGACGAGAGGCTTAGGGGGCTTCTATTACTGTAGATGGGGTGGGCTCAGGGGGCTTCTATTAGTAATAGAGGTGGTGGGCTCAGGGGGCTTCTATTAGTAATAGAGGGGGTGGGCTCAGGGGGCTTCTATTAGTAATAGAGGGGGTGGTCTCAGGAGGCTTCTATTAGTAATAGAGGTGGTGGGCTCAGGGGGCTTCTATTAGTAATAGAGGGGGTGGGCTCAGGGGGCTTCTATTAGTAATACAGGTGGTGGGCTCAGGGGGCTTCTATTAGTAATAGAGGGGGTGGGCTCAGGGGGCTTCTATTAGTAATAGAGGGAGTGGGCTCAGGGGGCTTATATTAGTAATACAGGTGGTGGGCTCAGGGGGCTTCTATTACTGGTAGAGGTGGTGGGCTCAGGAGGCTTCTATTAGTAATAGAGGTGGTGGTCTCAGGGGGCTTCTATTAGTAATAGAGGTGGTGGGCTCAGGGGGCTTCTATTAGTAATAGAGGGGGTGGGCTCAGGGGGCTTCTATTAGTAATAGAGGGGGTGGGCTCAGGGGGCTTCTATTAGTAATAGAGGGGGTGGGCTCAGGGGGCTTCTATTAGTAATAGAGGTGGTGGGCTCAGGGGGCTTCTATTAGTAATAGAGGGGGTGGGCTCAGGAGGCTTCTATTAGTAATAGAGGTGGTGGGCTCAGGGGGCTTCTATTAGTAATAGAGGGGGTGGGCTCAGGGGGCTTCTATTAGTAATAGAGGGGGTGGGCTCAGGGGGCTTCTATTAGTAATAGAGGGGGTGGGCTCAGGGGGCTTCTATTACTGTAGAGGTGGTGGTCTCAGGGGGCTTCTATTAGTAATAGAGGTGGTGGGCTCAGGGGGCTTCTATTAGTAATACAGGTGGTGGGCTCAGGGGGCTTCTATTACTGGTAGAGGTGGTGGGCTCAGGAGGCTTCTATTAGTAATAGAGGGGGTGGGCTCAGGGGGCTTCTATTAGTAATAGAGGGGGTGGGCTCAGGAGGCTTCTATTAGTAATAGAGGTGGTGGGCTCAGGGGGCTTCTATTAGTAATAGAGGGGGTGGGCTCAGGGGGCTTCTATTAGTAATAGAGGGGGTGGGCTCAGGGGGCTTACATTAGTAATACAGGTGGTGGGCTCAGGGGGCTTCTATTACTGGTAGAGGTGATGGGCTCAGGAGGCTTCTATTAGTAATAGAGGGGGTGGGCTCAGGGGGCTTCTATTAGTAATAGAGGTGGTGGGCTCAGGAGGCTTCTATTAGTAATAGAGGTGGTGGGCTCAGGGGGCTTCTATTAGGAATAGAGGTGGTGGGCTCAGGGGGCTTCTATTACTGTAGAGGTGGTGGTCTCAGGGGGCTTCTATTAGTAATAGAGGTGGTGGTCTCAGGGGGCTTCTATTAGTAATAGAGGTGGTGGTCTCAGGAGGCTTCTATTAGTAATAGAGGTGGTGGGCTCCTATTAGTAATAGAGGTGGTGGGCTCAGGAGGCTTCTATTAGTAATAGAGGGGGTGGGCTCAGGCGGCTTCTATTAGTAATAGAGGTGGTGGGCTCAGGGGGCTTCTATTAGTAATAGAGGTGGTGGGCTCAGGGGGCTTCTATTAGTAATAGAGGGGGTGGGCTCAGGGGGCTTCTATTAGTAATAGAGGTGGTGGTCTCAGGAGGCTTCTATTAGTAATAGAGGTGGTGGGCTCAGGGGGCTTCTATTAGTAATAGAGGGGGTGGGCTCAGGGGGCTTCTATTAGTAATAGAGGGGGTGGGCTCAGGGGGCTTCTATTAGTAATAGAGGGGGTGGGCTCAGGGGGCTTATATTAGTAATACAGGTGGTGGGCTCAGGGGGCTTCTATTACTGGTAGAGGTGGTGGGCTCAGGAGGCTTCTATTAGTAATAGAGGGGGTGGGCTCAGGGGGCTTCTATTAGTAATAGAGGTGGTGGGCTCAGGAGGCTTCTATTAGTAATAGAGGTGGTGGGCTCAGGGGGCTTCTATTAGTAATAGAGGTGGTGGGCTCAGGGGGCTTCTATTACTGTAGAGGTGGTGGTCTCAGGGGGCTTCTATTAGTAATAGAGGTGGTGGTCTCAGGGGGCTTCTATTAGTAATAGAGGTGGTGGTCTCAGGGGGCTTCTATTAGTAATAGAGGTGGTGGTCTCAGGGGGCTTCTATTAGTAATAGAGGAGGTGGGCTCAGGGGGCTTCTATTACTGTAGAGGTGGTGGTCTCAGGGGGCTTCTATTAGTAATAGAGGTGGTGGTCTCAGGGGGCTTCTATTAGTAATAGAGGTGGTGGGCTCAGGGGGCTTCTATTAGTAATAGAGGGGGTGGGCTCAGGGGGCTTCTATTAGTAATAGAGGTGGTGGTCTCAGGAGGCTTCTATTAGTAATAGAGGTGGTGGGCTCAGGGGGCTTCTATTAGTAATAGAGGGGGTGGGCTCAGGGGGCTTCTATTAGTAATAGAGGGGGTGGGCTCAGGGGGCTTCTATTAGTAATAGAGGGGGTGGGCTCAGGGGGCTTATATTAGTAATACAGGTGGTGGGCTCAGGGGGCTTCTATTACTGGTAGAGGTGGTGGGCTCAGGAGGCTTCTATTAGTAATAGAGGGGGTGGGCTCAGGGGGCTTCTATTAGTAATAGAGGTGGTGGGCTCAGGAGGCTTCTATTAGTAATAGAGGTGGTGGGCTCAGGGGGCTTCTATTAGTAATAGAGGTGGTGGGCTCAGGGGGCTTCTATTACTGTAGAGGTGGTGGTCTCAGGGGGCTTCTATTAGTAATAGAGGTGGTGGTCTCAGGGGGCTTCTATTAGTAATAGAGGTGGTGGTCTCAGGGGGCTTCTATTAGTAATAGAGGTGGTGGTCTCAGGGGGCTTCTATTAGTAATAGAGGTGGTGGGCTCAGGGGGCTTCTATTAGTAATAGAGGGGGTGGGCTCAGGGGGCTTCTATTAGTAATAGAGGGGGTGGGCTCAGGAGGCTTCTATTAGTAATAGAGGGGGTGGGCTCAGGGGGCTTCTATTAGTAATAGAGGGGGTGGGCTCAGGGGGCTTCTATTAGTAATAGAGGGGGTGGGCTCAGGGGGCTTATATTAGTAATACAGGTGGTGGGCTCAGGGGGCTTCTATTACTGGTAGAGGTGGTGGGCTCAGGAGGCTTCTATTAGTAATAGAGGGGGTGGGCTCAGGGGGCTTCTATTAGTAATAGAGGTGGTGGGCTCAGGAGGCTTCTATTAGTAATAGAGGTGGTGGGCTCAGGGGGCTTCTATTAGTAATAGAGGTGGTGGGCTCAGGGGGCTTCTATTACTGTAGAGGTGGTGGTCTCAGGGGGCTTCTATTAGTAATAGAGGTGGTGGTCTCAGGGGGCTTCTATTAGTAATAGAGGTGGTGGTCTCAGGGGGCTTCTATTAGTAATAGAGGTGGTGGTCTCAGGGGGCTTCTATTACTGTAGAGGTGGTGGTCTCAGGGGGCTTCTATTAGTAATAGAGGGGGTGGGCTCAGGGGGCTTCTATTAGTAATAGAGGGGGTGGGCTCAGGAGGCTTCTATTAGTAATAGAGGGGGTGGGCTCAGGAGGCTTCTATTAGTAATAGAGGTGGTGGGCTCAGGGGGCTTCTATTAGTAATAGAGGTGGTGGTCTCAGGAAGCTTCTATTAGTAATAGAGGGGGTGGGCTCAGGGGGCTTCTATTAGTAATAGAGGTGGTGGGCTCAGGGGGCTTCTATTACTGTAGAGGTGGTGGTCTCAGGGGGCTTCTATTAGTAATAGAGGTGGTGGTCTCAGGGGGCTTCTATTAGTAATAGAGGTGGTGGTCTCAGGGGGCTTCTATTAGTAATAGAGGTGGTGGTCTCAGGAAGCTTCTATTAGTAATAGAGGGGGTGGGCTCAGGGGGCTTCTATTAGTAATAGAGGGGGTGGGCTCAGGGGGCTTCTATTAGTAATAGAGGTGGTGGGCTCAGGGGGCTTCTATTAGTAATAGAGGTGGTGGGCTCAGGGGGCTTCTATTAGTAATAGAGGTGGTGGGCTCAGGGGGCTTCTATTAGTAATAGAGGGGGTGGGCTCAGGGGGCTTCTATTAGTAATAGAGGTGGTGGTCTCAGGAGGCTTCTATTAGTAATAGAGGTGGTGGGCTCAGGGGGCTTCTATTAGTAATAGAGGGGGTGGGCTCAGGGGGCTTCTATTAGTAATAGAGGTGGTGGTCTCAGGGGGCTTCTATTAGTAATAAAGGTGGTGGGCTCAGGGGGCTTCTATTAGTAATAGAGGGGGTGGGCTCAGGGGGCTTCTATTAGTAATAGAGGGGGTGGGCTCAGGGGGCTTCTATTAGTAATAGAGGGGGTGGGCTCAGGGGGCTTCTATTACTGGTAGAGGGGGTGGGCTCAGGGGGCTTCTATTACTGGTAGAGGGGGTGGGCTCAGGGGGCTTCTATTACTGGTAGAGGTGGTGGGCTCAGGGGGCTTCTATTAGTAATAGAGGGGGTGGGCTCAGGGGGCTTCTATTACTGGTAGAGGGGGTGGGCTCAGGGGGCTTCTATTAGTAATAGAGGGGGTGGGCTCAGGGGGCTTATATTAGTAATACAGGTGGTGGGCTCAGGGGGCTTCTATTACTGGTAGAGGTGGTGGGCTCAGGGGGCTTCTATTAGTAATAGAGGGGGTGGGCTCAGGGGGCTTCTATTACTGGTAGAGGGGGTGGGCTCAGGGGGCTTCTATTAGTAATAGAGGGGGTGGGCTCAGGGGGCTTCTATTAGTAATAGAGGGGGTGGGCTCAGGGGGCTTCTATTAGTAATAGAGGGGGTGGGCTCAGGGGGCTTCTATTACTGGTAGAGGTGGTGGGCTCAGGGGGCTTCTATTACTGCAGGGGGTTAAGGCTGTGTGCCGGCTGCTTCCATTCATTCCTATGGAACCGCAGCGGAGCCTTCACACTGAGTATACAGTCCACTCAGAATGAATGGAGCGTATACTCAGTGTGAAGGCTAAGCAAAGCATTGTGGGAAATAGTATCGATCTCGATCCCACCTAAAAAGATCGTGTTCGGAATTCCGATGGCGATTGTGAAATTTTCTCGATCGCCGATCGGAATCCAATCTTTTCCAAACACGATCGCTCAACCCTACTTACAACGTTAAACAAATGTTAAGATGGGGGGGAAGGGGAGGAATAGTTGAGCACTTGGTATCGTGCTTTTTAAATATCTGAATGGTTTGTTTTTGGCCCCATGCACACATATGGGCGTAGTATATGGGTCAGTGAAACTGGAACGGATGGTGCACATATCGGCCTCCATGTTCCATGTGGGATTTTCACTGACCCATACACTTGAACAAATGGAAAACGGAAAGTTATCGGAGCAGCTCCATATGTTGTGCTTCTGTTGTACGGCCCTAAAAACTACAAATTTTTGTAAGGACCCCCCATAAAAAAAATGGACCTGTATATTATCCAATCGCGTAATTGTATACAACAGTTGTGAGCATGAGGCCTTAGTGTTTTAAGTGGACCTTCCCTTTAAAAAAACAAAACAAAAACCCCAACACAATCCCATAATATGCTACGTAATATCAAGCAAAATAAATTATATAAAAAATAAAAAAGTTAAGATTAGAATTTCCTTGGTTTTTATTCTTATATAGAAATAATCCCAATTCCAGAATTTAGAATGATTTTGATATGAGGTTCAATCTATGTAATGATTCTTCTCCGCCTAAGGTGATTATAAGTCATTATGTTAATTTTTCCATTTTAAGTTTTAATAAAACTGACTTTTTTTCTTTTATTTCCGGACCCAGTTCTATTATTTATTCATTTTTAATTTTTTTTACACTGATTATTCTCAGGACCTGAATTTTCATATTCGTTTGTCCTCGATCCCCCCCCCCCCTTTATTAAATTTCCTAATCAAGTTTTTGTTACTTTTCCAACAAAGTTTTTATTTTTTTATAATTAAATAATTTTCCCTCCTTGTTACGGTCATTTTTACTTTTTGTTGTGTTGCCGGGGGCAGGGCTAGAACCTGTGACGGGGGCGTGGTAGTGGCGGGGGTTTACTTTTTTTTTTGTATCTTTATTTATTTATTTAACACATTGTGCCCCTCCATAGGATCATGATAGACCTTTTTTTTTTTTTTTTTTTTTTTGGGGGGGGGGGTCACGTTAGCTTTTTATTCTTTGTGTTGATTTTTTTCCCTCTACAGTGTTCTAGAATTCTGGCATAATTTGCACCAAAAGTAACAGTTTTGTGCCACATTTACGACTGCACAGACAAAGGGGTGTGGCCTCAGTCACACTTAGTATTAGTCTACACCTATTTTTAGGCATATTTTTGAAGAGGACCTTTCCCCAATGTTTTATTGCCTTCAGTAGGCGCCTCTTCACTGATTCCGGAATTTTTTTCTGTAGCCCCCACCATTCCTGAGTAATCAGAGCACCCAATATGCTAATTAGGCTCTCTATTGTCAGGTGGGAGGTCCTTCACTAGAGCAGGGAGTCTGAGACAGCCCAATGTTCCCAAGCAATCATTCCTGTTAATTTCAGCACCCAATATGCTAATTAGGCTCTCTACTGTCATGTGGGAGGTCCTTCTCTGGACAAAGGGAACCTATCATTGACTGATGATTGTATCATGGAATAAAGATAATAACAATGTTATTTTTTTATGTTTTTTTTCTTCTTTACTTTTATTGTATATTATTATTTCTGGGTTATTGCGTCCGCGCTCGTCCGCAGGCTTCCTGCTCTAATTCCCTGTAAATTCTATTTTCCTCTCCAATGCTATTACCTCGCGGGCACATCCTGTATGTAGACTATGTGAGTTTGCTTTCTATGAGGGTTATTTGCAGCCTCATTAGTGCGGGGACAAGTTCTGGTCACCACCAACAATCTATCAGCAGAGAATTGCCCGCATCCTCCACCATTAATAGGCTCGCTTACACTTACAAACCTTTCAAACAAAGGTCAATAAATTTGTTTTGGAGCGGGTTACAATAACAATCCGCAGTGTGTACGTGAAGGGGACACTCTCCAGATCTCCTCTCGCACATAAATCTTACTTGCTGTATTGTAATTCTCGTCTGACGTTTATCTAGATACTTCGGCTACCACATTCGTTTCTAGATTTTTTGAAAACACGAAGCAAACACATACTTGAGAAGGTCGTGTCTCTTGTCAAACCCCCAGGTCCTCACCGAGACGTAAGAGGCTATTAATGATCTCCTAGGAAACCGCAACAACAACACAATATCCTCGCTCGCTAGTTGTACAGTTTCACATTGAGGCCTTGTCTGGGTCTCTTCCAGTCGTTGTATCATTGCCTTACTGATTTGTATTTTTATCGGACTCTGTTCATTGTGGCAGTTTTTTTTTTTTGCATTTTTTTAATGTACTTTTAAACCAAAATGGGGATTGTATTTTTTTAGTTACTATTTTGCAATTTATTTTTCGTTGGAATTTTTTGGGGATTTTATTATTTCAAGTTTGAAATGAAAAGTGGTAAGAGGAGCTGCAATACCAAACACATCCACTATACAATGTATGGCGCTGTACTTAGTTAGTAGTGAAGAGGCCGCAGCAATATCACAGTCCTATCTATTTATCCATCCCCTAATATATCGATTTTATATACATACTGTATTTCTACCTCAGTAATATCTATCCCCTAATTATCTGTTTATGTACAGTATCTGCTTGTCTAGTCTTTAGAGATGAGCGAACACTGTTCGGATCAGCCGATCCGAACAACACGCACCCATAGAAATGAATAGAAGCACCTGTGACGCTGACTTTGCCGGCGTCCAGCCGGCGTCACAGATGTTTCCATTCATTTCTATGGGAGCGTGCTGTTCGGATCGGCTGATCCGAACAGTGTTCGCTCATCTCTACTAGTCTTACATTATATATATATATATATATATATATATATACCTTCTATCTATCCACTAATATCTATCTATCTTATATACATGGTTCTAACTTCCTAATATCTATTCGCTTACATCTATGTATCTACAGAATATGTTTTTCAATACCTGCATTAATATAAAGTATCTATAGTATCTAACTTTCTATTTTTCAACTTGTGAATTCAAGTACATTATCACTATCACTATCCATTCTTTTTACTCTATCTATCTATCTATCTATCTATCTATCTATCTATCTGTCTCCTATCTATCTATCTATCTATCTATCTATCTATCTATCTATCTATCATCTGTCTATCTATCTATCTATCTATCTATCTATCTATCTATCTATCTCATATCTATCTATCTATTTATCTATCTATTTATCTATCTATCTATCTATCTATCTATCTATCTATCTATCTATCTATCTATCTATCCATCGTATCTACCCATCGTATCTATCCATCGTATCTATCTATGGGATACAGATAAGTTTTAGCCTCACATATATATTCTTTCCTTTCTTCTGTCTTCAGCTCACACAATACGATTCATTGATTCACCCCCGACCCAATAACCTTCATTGTAAATTACATGCACAAGACAAAGCCAACAAATAGTCAGAAACTGCAATGCCATAAATATTAGACAATGTAAGGCAGTGGCTTCCAGTGGTTTTTTTACTTCCCCTCCAGATGTAGCAGAGCTGAGTGTGTAAATGCAGAAGACGTAAGTCGGCCCTTGTGTATAATACGACCTGTTTCCTATAGGAGCTCAGTGATTGAACCTTGTACATAAGATACAGCTCAGCAGCAAGTTCAGCTCTGCTACCCCTGTGTATGTGAGCCGTGTATTGTGTCCATGCTGAATTTCTATTAGAGTCTATTAGATCGCCCTGAGCGCGCCGGGAGAATTCATTAGTTCTTCGTACTCTTGTGATTGTTCTTTCAGCTTCTATTCAATGTTGCCAAATGAAATTGT
Organism: Leptodactylus fuscus; assembly: GCF_031893055.1. NCBI lineage: Eukaryota > Metazoa > Chordata > Amphibia > Anura > Leptodactylidae > Leptodactylus > Leptodactylus fuscus. The sequence goes on along the minus strand of NC_134268.1, from coordinate 218,328,459 downwards.
AATCAGGTTTGTTAGAATGTCGCAGGCGGGATCTCTGGCAAGCTACAGAATCGATTGTGGACTCTGAGGATCAGCAATTACAGCTGTAGTCTGCAGAGAGAGCCCTCATCATCATCATCATCATCCTATTGTCTATGGAAGTCACTGCTGTGAGGTCCATCACCTACATGGAGCAGCAGCAGGTAACATGGCCTCATACTCAGGAATGGACAGGTCCTATTTCTGTCCTATTTTGTGGCCCTTGCTTCCGTGGCTCCTATTCATTTAATGAAAGGAGCCACGGAAGCACGACCCCTGCACGACAGCACACGGGGACATCCCGCTCCACTTTTAATTCATACTCACGGTTGTCTGCAACTGGCCTCATACACAGCTTGTGAAGTACATTTGCGCATCTAGTTTCTCATAAGCTCCTTGAAGCCTACTCTGGGTATACAGCACCTTGTGTATTCATGTGTAATATACAGTACGTGCTCCTAACTCTTGCAGAGTGCACTCCGAGCCTCTTTGATATCCTTGTTTTGCGAGTGTTATAGCGATATACAAGACAGCAGGATCAGACTACACACAAGTTCTTTGTAGTCTGTAACCATAGAAATATACAGTGTTGGCCAAAAGTATTGGCACCCCTGCAATTCTGTCAGATAATACTCCTGTTCTTCCAGAAAATGATTGCAATCACAAATTCTTTGGTAATATCTTCATTTAATTTGTCTTCAATGGAAAACCACAAAAAGAATTGTCAAAAAGCCAAATTGGATATAATTCAACACCAAACATAAAAAGTATTGGCACTGTTTGAAAAATCATGTGATGCTTCTCTAATTTGTGCAATTAACAGCACCTGTTACTTACCTGATGCACCTAACAGGTGGTGGCAATAACTAAATCATACTTGCAGCCAGTTGAAATGGATTAAAGTTGACTCCACCTCTGTCCTGTGTCCTTGTGTGACCACATTGAGCATGGAGAAAAGAAAGAAGACCAAAGAACTGTCTGAGGACTTGAGAAGCAAAATTGTGAGGAAGCATGAGCAATCTCAAGGCTACAAGTCCATCTCCAAAGCCCTGAATGTTCCTGTGTCTACCGTGTGCAGTGTCATCAAGAAGTGTAAAGCCCATGGCCCTGTGGCTAACCTCCCTAGATGTGGACGCAAAAGAAACATTGATGAGAGATTTCACTGCAAGATTGTGCGGATGGCAGATAAAGAACCTCGACTAACATCCAAACAAGTCCAAGCTGCCCTGCAGTCCGAGGGTACAACAGTGTCACCCCGTACTATCCAGTGTCAGCGTCTGAATGAGAAGGGACTGTATGGTAGGAGACCCAGGAAGACCCCACTTCTTACCCACAGACAGAAGCCAGGCTGGAGTTTGCCAAAACTTACCTGAGAAAGCCAAAACCGTTTTGGAAGAATGGAGGCTTCAGATCTATTAAACCTAAACGCTGCCCATAGAATAGCTGATAAATGGTTCTGGGATCAGTTGTGATTAGCAATGGAAGTGGCTGCTGTTCACACATGGCAGGTGAAGCGTGAATGCTTTCAAACCAAATGAGTCCCAAGCTCCCCGTAGAGGTGACTGTAAGCAGTGAAAATGTTGCATGAACAGAAGAGACTGTATATAGCCACAAACCCCATGAAGATATATTATATTATTTACTGCTAAATCTATCTTGAGAGACAAGTCAGAGTTTTAACTCAATGGGAGATCAGGTTACATGCTGTGCATAGAGGCTCATGAAGATGAAGGCAGGAGGAAAACAGAGGAAAAGACAAATAGATGCACAGCTTCTAGTGAGTGTTGTATCTCACCGCAGTGTTACATTCACTGTATAAAAGGGGAATTCTCCTTCCCAGGTCTTATGAATGGTTATTATAGCTTTAGAAGAGGAAACAGGCTTAGCAGTAGCAAAGATCTTGCTGGAAAAAACTACTGCCGGTTGGTAGTCACAAACAATAGCCAGTCTTAATAAAGGTCCCACTTGGCACTTTGTGGCCTCTTAACTCAGACATAGATGGGATAATAAATCCCCCCATGAAGGCACAAGCCTGGCCGTTACACACTCACAAAGGTAACACCTTGGCACCCTTCTTTGTAGGTAGCTCAATTTGGTGGTTGCCAGTACCGGGGTGGCCGCAGCCTCACACAATGAGCCCCTCCCCTTTTCAGAGCATCATCAGTGATGTCACAAGGGCACAAGGACCAAATGTGGTCCTAAGAATTTAGGGTTCTTACCATTATAAAGATGTATATTGAAAATAATCAGGTGGCCGGGCCTGCACTCAACCAAACCAATCAGCGTTGCAGTGCAAAGTATGGGGAAAAGATACCGTAATCCAACCACAAGTCACTTTAGACACCAATAACTAAGTTGTAGTCACAGAACAAATGTAGCAGAGCTGAACACAAGCCAGCTCCGAAGAAGCTAATAAACAAGCTCTGTCAACAAAACCCATCCCGTCCTGCAGACGTACCAAACCTCATACCAGTCATGGGTGAATGGAAATCTCTGGAGTCTGATAAATAATACAAGGCACCGCTATAAAATATGGATGAGTCCCAGTTTTTCACATTAACATTGAGGAATATAGAAGGGGCCGGCGTTAGAATCAATATTTCATATAAATATATGAGGGTGAGGTCCATATGGGCACATAATGTATACGAGGGGGTAAAGTGTCTGCTACATGTGCTCAGAGCAAGTCTCAAGTGTTCTGGAAGGAAAGCACAAGTTCTAATCTGCATGGAGGAACGGTATAGCCTGCAGTGCTGACTAATCTAGATGGATCCCTTTATACAGATGTAGCAGAGCTGTACTTGTCATGTAACTCTTCAAAGATACACATCGGGCTGTTGCATAAAAAAAACCCAAAAACATTGTAAATAGTCTTGTGGACAATCTCAGGAGGAACACGACAGGGCTGAAAAAGGTCCTACAATCTATAGATTACAATATAATATAGTACCACATGATGATGTAGGCACAGATTGTACTGGCTCCTCCTCTCTCCTGGTTAATAATACAGACAGATAGTTTGTGGGAAGCAGTACACACTGTAAATCATGTGGATACAGATAGTGCTGCCTCCCTGTATATAGTCTAGATACAGATAGTACTGTCTCCCTATATATAATCTAGGTACAGATAGTACTGCCTCTCCTGTATATAATCTAGGTACAGATAGTGCTGCCTCCCCTGTATATAATCTAGGTACAGATAGTGCTGCCTCTCCTGTATATAATCTAGTTACAGATAGTGCTGCCTCCCCTGTATATAATCTAGGTACAGATAGTACTGCCTCTCCTGTATATAATCTAGGTACAGATAGTGCTGCCTCCCCTGTATATAATCTAGGTACAGATAGTGCTGCCTCCCTGTATATAGTCTAGATACAGATAGTACTGTCTCCCTATATATAATCTAGGTACAGATAGTACTGCCTCTCCTGTATATAATCTAGGTACAGATAGTACCGCCTCCCCTGCATATAATCTAGATACAGATAGTGCTGCCTCTCCTGTATATAATCTAGGTACAGATAGTGCTGCCTCCCCTGTATATAATCTAGGTACAGATAGTACTGCCTCTCCTGTATATAATCTAGGTACAGATAGTACTGCCTCTCCTGTATATAATCTAGGTACAGATAGTGCTGCCTCTCCTAATCTAGATACAGATAGTGCTGCCTCCCTGTATATAATCTAGGTACAGATAGTACTGCCTCTCCTGTATATAATCTAGGTACAGATAGTGCTGCCTCTCCTGTATATAATCTAGTTACAGATAGTGCTGCCTCCCCTGTATATAATCTAGGTACAGATAGTACTGCCTCTCCTGTATATAATCTAGGTACAGATAGTGCTGCCTCCCCTGTATATAATCTAGGTACAGATAGTGCTGCCTCCCTGTATATAGTCTAGATACAGATAGTACTGTCTCCCTATATATAATCTAGGTACAGATAGTACTGCCTCTCCTGTATATAATCTAGGTACAGATAGTACCGCCTCCCCTGCATATAATCTAGATACAGATAGTGCTGCCTCTCCTGTATATAATCTAGGTACAGATAGTGCTGCCTCCCCTGTATATAATCTAGGTACAGATAGTACTGCCTCTCCTGTATATAATCTAGGTACAGATAGTACTGCCTCTCCTGTATATAATCTAGGTACAGATAGTGCTGCCTCTCCTAATCTAGGTACAGATAGTGCTGCCTCCCTGTATATAATCTAGGTACAGATAGTACTGCCTCTCCTGTATATAATCTAGGTACAGATAGTGCTGCCTCTCCTAATCTAGGTACAGATAGTGCTGCCTCCCTGTATATAATCTAGGTACAGATAGTACTGCCTCTCCTGTATATAATCTAGGTACAGATAGTGCTGCCTCTCCTGTATATAATCTAGCTACAGATAGTGCTGCCTCCCTGTATATAATCTAGGTACAGATAGTGCTGCCTCCCTGTATATAATCTAGGTACAGATAGTGCTGCCTCCCTGTATATAATCTAAGTACAGATAGTGCTGCATCCCTGTATATAATCTAGGTACAGATAGTGCTGCCTCCCTGTATATAATCTAGGTACAGATAGTACTGCCTCCCCTGTATATAATCTAGGTACAGATAGTGCTGCCTCTCCTGTAAATAATCTAGGTACAGATAGTACTGCCTCTCCTGTATATAATCTAGGTACAGATAGTGCTGCCTCCCCTGTATATAATCTAGGTACAGATAGTACTGCCTCTCCTGTATATAATCGAGGTACAGATAGTGCTACCTCTCCTGTAAATAATCTAGGTACAGATAGTACTGCCTCCCCTGTATATAATCTAGGTACAGATAGTGCTACCTCTCCTGTAAATAATCTAGGTACAGATAGTACTGTCTCCCCTGTATATAATCTAGGTACAGATAGTGCTACCTCTCCTGTAAATAATCTAGGTACAGATAGTACTGCCTCCCCTGTATATAATCTAGGTACAGATAGTACTGCCTCCCCTGTATATAATCTAGATACAGATAGTACTGCCTCTCCTGTATATAATCTAGGTACAGATAGTACCGCCTCCCCTGCATATAATCTAGATACAGATAGTGCTGCCTCTCCTGTATATAATCTAGGTACAGATAGTGCTGCCTCCCCTGTATATAATCTAGGTACAGATAGTACTGCCTCTCCTGTATATAATCTAGGTACAGATAGTACTGCCTCTCCTGTATATAATCTAGGTACAGATAGTGCTGCCTCTCCTAATCTAGGTACAGATAGTGCTGCCTCCCTGTATATAATCTAGGTACAGATAGTACTGCCTCTCCTGTATATAATCTAGGTACAGATAGTGCTGCCTCTCCTAATCTAGGTACAGATAGTGCTGCCTCCCTGTATATAATCTAGGTACAGATAGTACTGCCTCTCCTGTATATAATCTAGGTACAGATAGTGCTGCCTCTCCTGTATATAATCTAGCTACAGATAGTGCTGCCTCCCTGTATATAATCTAGGTACAGATAGTGCTGCCTCCCTGTATATAATCTAGGTACAGATAGTGCTGCCTCCCTGTATATAATCTAAGTACAGATAGTGCTGCATCCCTGTATATAATCTAGGTACAGATAGTGCTGCCTCCCTGTATATAATCTAGGTACAGATAGTACTGCCTCCCCTGTATATAATCTAGGTACAGATAGTGCTGCCTCTCCTGTAAATAATCTAGGTACAGATAGTACTGCCTCTCCTGTATATAATCTAGGTACAGATAGTGCTGCCTCCCCTGTATATAATCTAGGTACAGATAGTACTGCCTCTCCTGTATATAATCGAGGTACAGATAGTGCTACCTCTCCTGTAAATAATCTAGGTACAGATAGTACTGCCTCCCCTGTATATAATCTAGGTACAGATAGTGCTACCTCTCCTGTAAATAATCTAGGTACAGATAGTACTGCCTCCCCTGTATATAATCTAGGTACAGATAGTGCTACCTCTCCTGTAAATAATCTAGGTACAGATAGTACTGCCTCCCCTGTATATAATCTAGGTACAGATAGTACTGCCTCCCCTGTATATAATCTAGATACAGATAGTGCTGCCTCACCTGTAAATAATCTAGGTACAGATAGTACTGCCTCTCCTGTATGCTGCCTCTCATGTAACTCTTCAAAGATACACATCGGGCTTTTGCATTAAAAAAAACCAAACAAACATTGTAAGTAGTTTTGTGGACAATCCCAGGTGGAACACGACAGGGCTGAAAAAGGTCCTACAATCTATAGATTACAATATAATATAGTACCACATCATGATGTAGGCACAGATTGTACTGGCTCCTTCTCTCTCCTTGTTAACAATACAGAAAGATAGTTTGTGGGAAGCAGTACTCACTATAAATCATTTGGGTACAGATAGTGCTGCCTCCCTGTATATAGTCTAGATACAGATAGTACTGCCTCCCTATATATAATCTAGGTACAGATAGTACCGCCTCCCCTGTATATAATCTAGATACAGATAGTGCTGCCTCTCCTGTATATAATCTAGGTACAGATAGTGCTGCCTCCCCTGTATATAATCTAGGTACAGATAGTGCTGCCTCTCCTGTATATAATCTAGGTACAGATAGTGCTGCCTCCCCTGTATATAATCTAGGTACAGATAGTACTGCCTCCCCTGTATATAATCTAGGTACAGATAGTACTGCCTCCCCTGTATATAATCTAGATACAGATAGTGCTGCCTCACTTGTAAATAATCTAGGTACAGATAGTACTGCCTCTCCTGTATATAATCTAGATACAGATAGTGCTGCCTCACCTGTAAATAATCTAGGTACAGATAGTACTGCCTCTCCTGTATGCTGCCTCTCATGTAATTCTTCAAAGATACACATCGGGCTTTTGCATTAAAAAAAACAAAAACATTGTAAGTAGTTTTGTGGACAATCCCAGGAGGAACACGACAGGGCTGAAAAAGGTCCTACAATCTATAGATTACAATATAATATAGTACCACATCATGATGTAGTCACAGATTGTACTGCCTCCTTCTCTCTCCTTGTTAACAATACAGACAGTTTGTGGGAAGCAGTACTCACTATAAATCATGTGGGTACAGATAGTGCTGCCTCCCTGTATATAATCTAGGTACAGATAGTACTGCCTTTCCTGTATATAATCTAGATACAGATAGTGCTGCCTTTCCTGTATATACTCTAGGTACAGATAGTGCTGCCTCTCCTGTATATAATCTAGGTACAGATAGTACTGCCTCCCCTGTATATAATCTAGATACAGATAGTGCTGCCTCTCCTGTAAATAATCTAGATACAGATAGTGCTGCCTCCCCTGTATATAATCTAGGTACAGATAGTACTGCCTCCCCTGTATATAATCTAGATACAGATAGTACTGCCTCTCCTGTATATAATCTAGGTACAGATAGTACCGCCTCCCCTGCATATAATCTAGATACAGATAGTGCTGCCTCTCCTGTATATAATCTAGGTACAGATAGTGCTGCCTCCCCTGTATATAATCTAGGTACAGATAGTACTGCCTCTCCTGTATATAATCTAGGTACAGATAGTACTGCCTCTCCTGTATATAATCTAGGTACAGATAGTGCTGCCTCTCCTAATCTAGGTACAGATAGTGCTGCCTCCCTGTATATAATCTAGGTACAGATAGTACTGCCTCTCCTGTATATAATCTAGGTACAGATAGTGCTGCCTCTCCTAATCTAGGTACAGATAGTGCTGCCTCCCTGTATATAATCTAGGTACAGATAGTACTGCCTCTCCTGTATATAATCTAGGTACAGATAGTGCTGCCTCTCCTGTATATAATCTAGCTACAGATAGTGCTGCCTCCCTGTATATAATCTAGGTACAGATAGTGCTGCCTCCCTGTATATAATCTAGGTACAGATAGTGCTGCCTCCCTGTATATAATCTAAGTACAGATAGTGCTGCATCCCTGTATATAATCTAGGTACAGATAGTGCTGCCTCCCTGTATATAATCTAGGTACAGATAGTACTGCCTCCCCTGTATATAATCTAGGTACAGATAGTGCTGCCTCTCCTGTAAATAATCTAGGTACAGATAGTACTGCCTCTCCTGTATATAATCTAGGTACAGATAGTGCTGCCTCCCCTGTATATAATCTAGGTACAGATAGTACTGCCTCTCCTGTATATAATCGAGGTACAGATAGTGCTACCTCTCCTGTAAATAATCTAGGTACAGATAGTACTGCCTCCCCTGTATATAATCTAGGTACAGATAGTGCTACCTCTCCTGTAAATAATCTAGGTACAGATAGTACTGCCTCCCCTGTATATAATCTAGGTACAGATAGTGCTACCTCTCCTGTAAATAATCTAGGTACAGATAGTACTGCCTCCCCTGTATATAATCTAGGTACAGATAGTACTGCCTCCCCTGTATATAATCTAGATACAGATAGTGCTGCCTCACCTGTAAATAATCTAGGTACAGATAGTACTGCCTCTCCTGTATGCTGCCTCTCATGTAACTCTTCAAAGATACACATCGGGCTTTTGCATTAAAAAAAACCAAACAAACATTGTAAGTAGTTTTGTGGACAATCCCAGGTGGAACACGACAGGGCTGAAAAAGGTCCTACAATCTATAGATTACAATATAATATAGTACCACATCATGATGTAGGCACAGATTGTACTGGCTCCTTCTCTCTCCTTGTTAACAATACAGAAAGATAGTTTGTGGGAAGCAGTACTCACTATAAATCATTTGGGTACAGATAGTGCTGCCTCCCTGTATATAGTCTAGATACAGATAGTACTGCCTCCCTATATATAATCTAGGTACAGATAGTACCGCCTCCCCTATATATAATCTAGATACAGATAGTGCTGCCTCTCCTGTATATAATCTAGGTACAGATAGTGCTGCCTCCCCTGTATATAATCTAGGTACAGATAGTGCTGCCTCTCCTGTATATAATCTAGGTACAGATAGTGCTGCCTCCCCTGTATATAATCTAGGTACAGATAGTACTGCCTCCCCTGTATATAATCTAGGTACAGATAGTACTGCCTCCCCTGTATATAATCTAGATACAGATAGTGCTGCCTCACTTGTAAATAATCTAGGTACAGATAGTACTGCCTCTCCTGTATATAATCTAGATACAGATAGTGCTGCCTCACCTGTAAATAATCTAGGTACAGATAGTACTGCCTCTCCTGTATGCTGCCTCTCATGTAATTCTTCAAAGATACACATCGGGCTTTTGCATTAAAAAAAACAAAAACATTGTAAGTAGTTTTGTGGACAATCCCAGGAGGAACACGACAGGGCTGAAAAAGGTCCTACAATCTATAGATTACAATATAATATAGTACCACATCATGATGTAGTCACAGATTGTACTGCCTCCTTCTCTCTCCTTGTTAACAATACAGACAGTTTGTGGGAAGCAGTACTCACTATAAATCATGTGGGTACAGATAGTGCTGCCTCCCTGTATATAATCTAGGTACAGATAGTACTGCCTTTCCTGTATATAATCTAGATACAGATAGTGCTGCCTTTCCTGTATATACTCTAGGTACAGATAGTGCTGCCTCTCCTGTATATAATCTAGGTACAGATAGTACTGCCTCCCCTGTATATAATCTAGATACAGATAGTGCTGCCTCTCCTGTAAATAATCTAGATACAGATAGTGCTGCCTCCCCTGTATATAATCTAGGTACAGATAGTACTGCCTCTCCTGTAAATAATCTAGATACAGATAGTGCTGCCTCTCCTGTATATAATCTAGGTACAGATAGTACTGCCTCCCCTGTATATAATCTAGGTACAGATAGTACTGCTTCTCCTGTATATAATCTAGGTACAGATAGTACTGCCTCCCCTGTATATAATCTAGGTACAGATAGTGCTGCCTCTCCTGTATATAATCTAGGTACAGATAGTGCTGCCTCCCTGTATATAATCTAGGTACAGATAGTGCTGCCCCTCCTGTAAATAATCTAGGTACAGATAGTGCTGCCTCCCCTGTATATAATCTAGGTACAGATAGTACTGCCTCCCCCGTATATAATCTAGGTACAGATAGTACTGCCTCCCCTGTATATAATCTAGATACAGATAGTGCTGCCGGCCTGTATATAATCTAAGTACAGATAGTACTGCCTCTCCTGTATATAATCTAGGTACAAATAGTACTGCCTCCCGGTATATAATCTAGGTACAGATAGTACTGCCTCCCCTGTATATAATCTAGGTACAGATAGTGCTGCCTCTCCTGTATATAATCTAGGTACAGATAGTGCTGCCTCCCCTGTATATAATCTAGGTACAGATAGTACTGCCTCCCCTGTATATAATCTAGGTACAGATAGTGCTGCCTCCTCTGTATATAATCTAGGTACAGATAGTACTGCTTCTCCTGTATATAATCTAGGTACAGATAGTGCTGCCTCCCTGTATATAATCTAGGTACAGATAGTACTGCCTTCCCTGTATAAAATCTAGGTACAGATAGTGCTGCCTCTCCTGTATATAATCTAGGTACAGATAGTGCTGCCTCTCCTGTATATAATCTAGGTACAGATAGTACTGCCTCCCCTGTATATAATCTAGGTACAGATAGTGCTGCCTCCTCTGTATATAATCTAGGTACAGATAGTGCTGCCTCCTCTGTATATAATCTAGGTACAGATAGTGCTGCCTCCTCTGTATATAATCTAGGTACAGATAGTACTGCCTCCTCTGTATATAATCTAGGTACAGATAGTGCTGCCTCCCCTGTATATAATCTAGGTACAGATAGTACTGCCTCTCCTGTATATAATCTAGGTACAGATAGTACTGCCTCTCCTGTATATAATCTAGGTACAGATAGTGCTGCCTCTCCTAATCTAGGTACAGATAGTGCTGCCTCCCTGTATATAATCTAGGTACAGATAGTACTGCCTCTCCTGTATATAATCTAGGTACAGATAGTGCTGCCTCTCCTGTATATAATCTAGTTACAGATAGTGCTGCCTCCCCTGTATATAATCTAGGTACAGATAGTACTGCCTCTCCTGTATATAATCTAGGTACAGATAGTGCTGCCTCCCCTGTATATAATCTAGGTACAGATAGTGCTGCCTCCCTGTATATAGTCTAGATACAGATAGTACTGTCTCCCTATATATAATCTAGGTACAGATAGTACTGCCTCTCCTGTATATAATCTAGGTACAGATAGTACCGCCTCCCCTGCATATAATCTAGATACAGATAGTGCTGCCTCTCCTGTATATAATCTAGGTACAGATAGTGCTGCCTCCCCTGTATATAATCTAGGTACAGATAGTACTGCCTCTCCTGTATATAATCTAGGTACAGATAGTACTGCCTCTCCTGTATGTAATCTAGGTACAGATAGTGCTGCCTCTCCTAATCTAGGTACAGATAGTGCTGCCTCCCTGTATATAATCTAGGTACAGATAGTACTGCCTCTCCTGTATATAATCTAGGTACAGATAGTGCTGCCTCCCTGTATATAATCTAGGTACAGATAGTACTGCCTCTCCTGTATATAATCTAGGTACAGATAGTGCTGCCTCTCCTGTATATAATCTAGCTACAGATAGTGCTGCCTCCCTGTATATAATCTAGGTACAGATAGTGCTGCCTCCCTGTATATAATCTAGGTACAGATAGTGCTGCCTCCCTGTATATAATCTAGGTACAGATAGTGCTGCCTCCCTGTATATAATCTAGGTACAGATAGTGCTGCCTCCCTGTATATAATCTAGGTACAGATAGTGCTGCCTCCCTGTATATAATCTAGGTACAGATAGTGCTGCCTCCCTGTATATAATCTAGGTACAGATAGTACTGCCTCCCCTGTATATAATCTAGGTACAGATAGTGCTGCCTCTCCTGTAAATAATCTAGGTACAGATAATGCTGCCTCTCCTGTATATAATCTAGGTACAGATAGTGCTGCCTCCCCTGTATATAATCTAGGTACAGATAGTACTGCCTCTCCTGTATATAATCTAGGTACAGATAGTGCTACCTCTCCTGTAAATAATCTAGGTACAGATAGTACTGCCTCCCCTGTATATAATCTAGGTACAGATAGTGCTACCTCTCCTGTAAATAATCTAGGTACAGATAGTACTGCCTCCCCTGTATATAATCTAGGTACAGATAGTGCTACCTCTCCTGTAAATAATCTAGGTACAGATAGTACTGCCTCCCCTGTATATAATCTAGGTACAGATAGTACTGCCTCCCCTGTATATAATCTAGATACAGATAGTGCTGCCTCACCTGTAAATAATCTAGGTACAGATAGTACTGCCTCTCCTGTATGCTGCCTCTCATGTAACTCTTCAAAGATACACATCGGGCTTTTGCATTAAAAAAAACCAAACAAACATTGTAAGTAGTTTTGTGGACAATCCCAGGTGGAACACGACAGGGCTGAAAAAGGTCCTACAATCTATAGATTACAATATAATATAGTACCACATCATGATGTAGGCACAGATTGTACTGGCTCCTTCTCTCTCCTTGTTAACAATACAGAAAGATAGTTTGTGGGAAGCAGTACTCACTATAAATCATTTGGGTACAGATAGTGCTGCCTCCCTGTATATAGTCTAGATACAGATAGTACTGCCTCCCTATATATAATCTAGGTACAGATAGTACCGCCTCCCCTGTATATAATCTAGATACAGATAGTGCTGCCTCTCCTGTATATAATCTAGGTACAGATAGTGCTGCCTCCCCTGTATATAATCTAGGTACAGATAGTGCTGCCTCTCCTGTATATAATCTAGGTACAGATAGTGCTGCCTCCCCTGTATATAATCTAGGTACAGATAGTACTGCCTCCCCTGTATATAATCTAGGTACAGATAGTACTGCCTCCCCTGTATATAATCTAGATACAGATAGTGCTGCCTCACCTGTAAATAATCTAGGTACAGATAGTACTGCCTCTCCTGTATATAATCTAGATACAGATAGTGCTGCCTCACCTGTAAATAATCTAGGTACAGATAGTACTGCCTCTCCTGTATGCTGCCTCTCATGTAATTCTTCAAAGATACACATCGGGCTTTTGCATTAAAAAAAAAAAAAAACATTGTAAGTAGTTTTGTGGACAATCCCAGGAGGAACACGACAGGGCTGAAAAAGGTCCTACAATCTATAGATTACAATATAATATAGTACCACATCATGATGTAGGCACAGATTGTACTGCCTCCTTCTCTCTCCTTGTTAACAATACAGACAGTTTGTGGGAAGCAGTACTCACTATAAATCATGTGGGTACAGATAGTGCTGCCTCCCTGTATATAATCTAGGTACAGATAGTACTGCCTTTCCTGTATATAATCTAGGTACAGATAGTGCTGCCTTTCCTGTATATACTCTAGGTACAGATAGTGCTGCCTCTCCTGTATATAATCTAGGTACAGATAGTACTGCCTCCCCTGTATATAATCTAGATACAGATAGTGCTGCCTCTCCTGTAAATAATCTAGATACAGATAGTGCTGCCTCCCCTGTATATAATCTAGGTACAGATAGTACTGCCTCTCCTGTAAATAATCTAGATACAGATAGTGCTGCCTCTCCTGTGTATAATCTAGGTACAGATAGTACTGCCTCCCCTGTATATAATCTAGGTACAGATAGTACTGCTTCTCCTGTATATAATCTAGGTACAGATAGTACTGCCTCCCCTGTATATAATCTAGGTACAGATAGTGCTGCCTCTCCTGTATATAATCTAGGTACAGATAGTACTGCCTCCCCTGTATATAATCTAGGTACAGATAGTGCTGCCTCTCCTGTATATAATCTAGGTACAGATAGTGCTGCCTCCCTGTATATAATCTAGGTACAGATAGTGCTGCCCCTCCTGTAAATAATCTAGGTACAGATAGTGCTGCCTCCCCTGTATATAATCTAGGTACAGATAGTACTGCCTCCCCCGTATATAATCTAGGTACAGATAGTACTGCCTCCCCTGTATATAATCTAGATACAGATAGTGCTGCCGGCCTGTATATAATCTAAGTACAGATAGTACTGCCTCTCCTGTATATAATCTAGGTACAAATAGTACTGCCTCCCGGTATATAATCTAGGTACAGATAGTACTGCCTCCCCTGTATATAATCTAGGTACAGATAGTACTGCCTCCCCTGTATATAATCTAGGTACAGATAGTGCTGCCTCCCTGTATATAATCTAGGTACAGATAGTGCTGCCTCCCATGTATATAATCTAGGTACAGATAGTACTGCCTCCCCTGTATATAATCTAGGTACAGATAGTGCTGCCTCCTCTGTATATAATCTAGGTACAGATAGTACTGCTTCTCCTGTATATAATCTAGGTACAGATAGTGCTGCCTCCCTGTATATAATCTAGGTACAGATAGTACTGCCTTCCCTGTATAAAATCTAGGTACAGATAGTGCTGCCTCTCCTGTATATAATCTAGGTACAGATAGTGCTGCCTCTCCTGTATATAATCTAGGTACAGATAGTACTGCCTCCCCTGTATATAATCTAGGTACAGATAGTGCTGCCTCCTCTGTATATAATCTAGGTACAGATAGTGCTGCCTCCTCTGTATATAATCTAGGTACAGATAGTGCTGCCTCCTCTGTATATAATCTAGGTACAGATAGTACTGCTTCTCCTGTATATAATCTAGGTACAGATAGTGCTGCCTCCCTGTATATAATCTAGGTACAGATAGTACTGCCTTCCCTCTATAAAATCTAGGTACAGATAGTACTGCCTCTTTTTTAAATGGAAGAATATAGGTTAAATGATCTTATTTTTGTCCTCTTGGCCTGGGGATTCTCATCTGGTCTTTGTTAGCAGCAGATACTTTGATGTTTTTCCCATTTGATGGTATTTTATTAATTGATGAATGATCCCTAATTACTGAATCCAATAATAATCCCTTAAATTGAGTGTATTGCCTTGGTTAAAGGGATTTGTATGTGGCTGCAAAAAAATAATAAAAAAAATTGCTTATTTCTACAAACAGCTCCCCAATTGTCCATAGGCAGTGACTGGTATTGCAGCTCAGCTTCAATTAAAGGAGTTCAGTTGTGTACTACTGATGGTGTATTGTTAGGATAGGTTATGAATAGCAGATTAGTGTATGGGGGGGGCGTTCTGACTCCCGACACCCCCTATTGATCAGCTGAGCTCTACGAGCCCTCTACCCTGTATAGTATAGGGGCACAGTTATATTCACTTAAACGTAAAGATGTATACAGCTGAACAACAGTTTGTCACTGGGTTCAAATGCAATACCAGACACAGCCTAAATACAAGGGGGGCGCTGTTCTGTTACTTTTGGTAGACTAAAGGTTAGCCTGGCCAGGGCGCTCTCATATCTTATATTACAGTTATGCTGTATATACCATTTATATATATATTTTTCTTACCCAATTCCGGTAAATTGTGTCAGTGGAGATCTGGCAGCAGAAACAAGATGTAGCCGATGGCCGTCACGTGAGCGTTCCATGTGGTGTCTCTTTGATAGGTCTGAAGCATATGCGGAAACATGTCATGTATTAGTGATGGAGAAGAGAGACATAAGAGTCAGAGAACCTTCCAGATCCCCGGTGCGCGGCCCGCACATTATTTTGCACCAGTGCTCGTCACTCGTGTACTTGCAGCCCATATCACTTACCGCCAGGCGCTCAAGGCTCTTCATGTTGGGCCCTTAGGAATGGACTGTCATGTAAGTCAATCTGAAGGATAAATCCATCTGTGTCTAGTAGAAGACAATGCCAGGTAGGTTTTGTCTGGTCCCAAACACGACCAGGTAGGTTGTGGTCCAGGGTTACGATGTTTACTCAGCTTCCCCACCATTACTGTCCACGGAGCATCTACATGTCCACCAGTTACAGCTGGTTTAGAGTGTCAATATTTCCAGTATTTTGTGTCACTGCCTTGTGGATGACTCCATATGAGGGCTTGTTTTTTGTAGAATGAGATGTAGTTGGTACCATTTTGGAATATATGAGAATTAGTAAATTTTTTTTATTTTTTGATGGGTCAATCTAGTGAAATTGTCCTTGTACATATAAGCTATGGCTGGGGATGTTGTAAGGATGATGTGAATGCCGCAATAGACAAAGAGATGGGAATGAATATCATAGTTTATTACCCGGGTATTATGGAAGGTGTTCTTGAACAGGGGGGTTGTTTTAATAATGTGTATGTCAGGATTATGGAAAAGGAGGAACATTCTACAGAAAAGGGGTAGCACAGAAGAGGTCTGGGACAGGGGAGTGGGAAATGGAGCATTCACAAGAATGATAACTGTTTCTATGGCATGGCGGTGTTACTGACAGATCTGGCAAGCTTAGACGTTGGTGTGCAGGTGGAAGGTGGGAAATTTAGAAGTTGGGTGTTGGCTAAATTAGATGAAGTTAAGGGAAGATTTGGGGGAAACAGCTGATATACAGTAATCTAAGAGAGAGGGGTCAGAGGAGACCTGTAGAGAGCTGTAAACTAGAAGAACAGAACAGTATTATGGGAAGGGAAGAGCATTCTAAAGAAAAGGTGCAGCACAGGAGAAGTCTTAGACGATGAAGTGGAGGCTTCTATGACGTGATGTCCCGAAGTAACAATGGCATCATTGACTGACTTGGAAAGCTCAGATCTTTGTATGCTGCTTGTTATTGAGAAATTCTGAAGTCAGGTCTTAGCTAGATTAACATTGAGGGAAGAAATCCTGGAAGAAACAGCAAAGGGACATCATGATGTACAGTGTAAGATATATAGAGCTGAGAGTCATGGAAAAATCCAACATGGCGTGCTGGTTGTAGGTGGGAAACCTAGAAGCTGTGTCTTGAATAGATTAAAAACCAAGGAAGGAAATCATGAAGGAAACAGCAAAGGTCAGAGGTGACTGAGTTTAGTGTCATGTGGTACGTACACCCTTGGGGGGATGCCATGCAGGCTCAGTGGGTACAAGCCAAGTCCCTATTACTACCTGTGTCCCTATTACCAACTTTGTCCCCATTACTAGCTGTGTCCCCATTACTACCTGTGTCCCTATTACTACCTGTGTCCCTATTACTACCCGTGTCCCTATTACTACCTGTGTCCCTATTACCAACTGTGTCCCCATTACTAGCTGTGTCCCCATTACTACCTGTGTCCCTATTGTTAGCTGTTTTCCTATTGCTACTTGTGTCCCTATTACTACCTGTGTCCCTATTACTAGCTGTGCTCTATTACTAGCTGTGTCCCCATTACTAGCTGTGTCCCTATTACTAGCTGTGTCCCTATTAATACCCATGTCCCTATTACTAGCTGTGTCCCTATTACTAGCTGTGCCCTATTACTAGCTGTGTCCCTATTACTAGCTGTGTCCCTATTACTAGCTGTGTCCCTATTACTAGCTGTGTCCCTATTACTGTGTCCCCATTACTATCTGTGTCCCTATTACTAGCTGTGTCCCTATTACTAGCTGTGTCCCTATTACTACCCGTGTCCCTGTTACTACCTGTGTCCCTATTACTAGCTGTGTCCCTATTACTATCTGTGTCCCTATTACTACCTGTGTCCCTATTACTATCTGTGTCCCTATTACTATCTGTGTCCCTATTACTACCTGTGTCCCTATTACTACCCGTGTCCCTATTATTACCCGTGCCCCTATTACTACCTGTGTCCCTATTACTACCCGTGTCCCTATTACTACCCGTGTCCCTATTACTACCCGTGTCCCTATTACTACTTGTGTCCCTATTACTACCCGTGTCCCTATTATTACCTGTGTCCCTATTACTACCCGTGTCCCTATTACTACCCGTGTCCCTATTATTACCTGTGTCCCTATTACTACCCGTGTCCCTATTTCTAGCTGTGTCCCTATTATTACCTGTGTCCCTATTACTACCCGTGTCCCTATTTCTAGCTGTGTCCCTATTACTACCCGTGTCCCTATTACTACCCGTGTCCCTATTATTACCTGTGTCCCTATTGCTACCCGTGTCCCTATTTCTAGCTGTGTCCCTATTATTACCTGTGTCCCTATTACTACCCGTGTCCCTATTTCTAGCTGTGTCCCTATTACTACCCGTGTCCCTATTTCTAGCTGTGTCCCTATTACTACCTGTGTCCCTATTACTACCTGTGTCCCTATTACTACCCGTGTCCCCATTCTTTAGCTGTGTCCCTATTACTACTGTGTCCCTATTGCTTCCTATCGGCTGTCACCCCATTACGGACATGTTAACATGTAGACAATTTGTTGCATACATTTCTGCAGCTGTAAGTCCGTTCTGTCCATGTGAATGGGGTTGTATTAACAGGATGCAGAATTCATATGTACGGGACAGTCAGAAATTCTGCACCAAATCTGCAGCATGTGAACACTGCCTATCACTCACCCCCATAAGTAGAGGTCTCCTCCTTTTTGCTGTACCCCCATTGCCGGGCACATCTTCCTTTCTAGATACCTCCCCCCCTTTTTACAAAGTCCCATCTAGATCCCGACCCCGACCCCCCCTGTAATGCTGATTAAACTCCTGTATGTCATTAAGCGGAGTCTCGGTCATCACAAATGTCATGTTTTCCACTTCCGTCTCTCGGAGGGATGTGCAGCTGGGACATAACACTAAGCTGTCCCCTGGGATCTGGGGGGGGGGGGGATTACATAACCACAAGAACCGCTGGTGGCTCCGACCTGCCATTGCTACCAGAATTGCAACATAATAAGAAAAAGGGGGAACGAAAAAGAGCAACATTGTAACAAAAGCCACAATAAAGAAAAGCTCCCCATCAGTGTCAGTCACCGGAGGGAATCCCAGGGGGGGCGGCCAGGATTGTACAGCACCGTGACATCACAGCAGTGTTACTGAAGCTGAGAAAGACTGCAGGATCTGAGGGAGGGATGGGGGGGGGGGGGATGAGCTTCCTCCTCCTCCTCCTCCTTCTCCTCCTGGACCACCGTTTTATACAGAAAACAGAGCCATGCTAGAGACAGAGAGGTGGAGGATGGGGGGGACATAAACAAGAAAAAAAATCAATGGTAAATGAATCCCCAATTAAATCCACTAGATGGAGCCGGCTGTGATTGTGGGGATTTCATTCGTGCGCTAAGGTAGAAGAGGGATCAGATCGTCTGAATTGTGGAATTAGCAGGAAAAGGAAGCGGCAAGAAGGGGAAAAAACTGCAACAAACCCCCAGCGGCTGCCTGGCATCTCCTCCATGAAAGCTGTCATCTGGGGGGGCTAGCAAAACAACAAGCCAGGGCTAGCGGTGTCTGGAGCCCTCCATGGCAGTCTGTGGACCAGCAGCAGGTAGGAACATCCGAGCCCTGGTCACATCCAGGTTGTCTATAGGGGGTGGGGGGGCTTTATTGCATCTGGTCAGACCCTACAGACACTGGATCTCCTCGCTGGCCATTTGATGTGCGGGTCAGGTAGGTAGAAGGCTATGGAGATAGTGAGGGGGCTGGAAAGGGTTAATGCAGCATTTATTTGGGGGGTAGGGGGGTGTCAGTCCATGCGATTACATGGATACAAGTTCAGCCTTAGGGTCAGGTTTATCCCTGAATATTGGGATTATGGATTTAGAAAATTTTTGGAAGCCGTTCTGCAGGTTGTCACCCGGGATGGAGGGGACGGGTAGTCATGGTGGTCACAGATTATTCTGGATTCATCTGGGATTTTGGAAAAGGAGAGAATGACTTGTGTGATCTGTGTCCTGCGTGTTGTCAGTAAAGGTGTCAGTAAGAGGGGGGTCGGACTAGGCTGCCATGTTAGTGTTGCATACAGATGTAGCAGAGCTGAATTGGACCAGAATTTTACTCTGCATCATCTGAAAAATGAAGCCATGTTACATCTGACAAACTTCGCTCTGCTACATGACAAACCGAGCCGTGCTATAGAAGTTTATCAGTTCTTCATCTGACACATCCAGCTCTGCTACATCTGAACATACTATATATCACAGAGAAATCTAATTCTGCAACATGTAACAAACATAACTCTGCTACATCTGCACATACTATATATCATAGAGAAATCTAATTCTGCAACATGTAACAAACATAACTCTGCTACATCTGCACATACTATATATCATAGAGAAATCTAATTCTGCAACATGTAACAAACATAACTCTGCTATATCTGACCCAAACCACTTTGGTAGATCTCATCATGCTTACATGGCTTTGCTAACTCAGCTCTGCTACATTCAGCCATACCACATCTGGAAACAGGACTGAAATGTTTGACAAACTCAGCAACACCTGACACATACAGCTCTGCTACATCTCCGGAGCGTAGCTCAGCTTCATCCAACAAACTCAAGCCAGCCACAGTACGAGTGACAAGTTCAGTCTTACAACACCTGACAGATTTAACCCTAAGACAACTGACAGACTCGGCACTGCTACATCTGCAAAACTTAAAGATGTAGGAAGCTCAGCCCTGTAACAAGCCTAACTCTGCTGTATCTGATAAACTTAGCTCATACTCACTCGGCTCTGCTATATCTCAGCTTCAAGCTTTGATTTGTTGTATTTGACAAACTCAGCTCATCTACATATAGACAAATTAAGGGTTTTAGATAAACTGGTATAACATTGTTATAAATGAACCATCAAGGATTGGCAGATTCTCTGCTGCTTTATACAGATGTAGTGGAGTTGAATTTGTCATGCAGCTTATTGGTGACCTCATTGTTCACACACTCAGGTAACCTATAGGAAATGAAAAGCCCCCGATAATGATGATGTCAATATGAATTGTGGTGGATGACACACTCAGCTCTGCTGCGTCAGTAAGTAGAGGTAGAAGGGGCACATCCCAAAATATACAGTAAATGAATGAGACAGAGACCAAGTCCTAACAGATAAGTTGGCTCCTACAATTTATATACTTGCACATGTAGTGGAGCTGAGTTTGTCATCT
This sequence comes from Leptodactylus fuscus, assembly GCF_031893055.1. NCBI lineage: Eukaryota > Metazoa > Chordata > Amphibia > Anura > Leptodactylidae > Leptodactylus > Leptodactylus fuscus. Next base: position 218,307,479 of record NC_134268.1, on the reverse strand, counting down.
GGCACCATTCTCCAGGGCAGGTTCTAGGACAGGGCGCTCGGTTTTCCTGATATAAATCTCCAATCTCCCTGCTTTCTTTCACATATCCATAGTTTACCACCACTAGGGGGAGCGCAGGAGCTTATTGCACTTACTATAGGGATAAATGTTTAGACTGTATGCACTCAGCTCCCTCTAGTGGTGGCCACAGGAAGACTGAATTATCATCTATCTCCCAGCCTGGGCAGCGGGTTGGGTGCTTTGTAACTGAAAAGCAGATGCTGCACAAATAAGAAGAAAGGAGTCCATGCGGGCGAGACCCGGAAATAGTAGAAGATATTGCAGTACCTAAAGGAAAGTGACAGAAAACGGAACATAGAATAGAAAATAACAACATGATATAATATCACATATGTACTATAAAATATACCAAAACTATCTATCTCCTATCTATCTATCTCCTATCTATCTATCTATCTATCTATCTATCTATCTATCTATCTATCTAACTCCTATCTATCTATCATCTATCTATCTATCTATCTATCTATCTAACTCCTATCTATCTATCTATCTATCTATCTAACTCCTATCTATCTATCTATCTATCTATCTATCTATCTATCTATCTCCTATCTATCTATCTATCTATCTAACTCCTATCTATCTATCTATCTATCTATCTATCTATCTATCATCTATCTATCTATCTATCTATCTATCTATCTATCTCCTATCTATCTATCTATCTATCTATCTATCTATCTATCTATCTATCTATCTATCCATCTATCTCATCTATCTATCTATCTATCTATCTATCTATCTATCTATCTATCTATCTATCTCATCTATCTATCTATCTATCTATCTCATCTATCTATCTCATCTATCTATCTATCTATCTATCTATCTATCTATCTATCTATCATCTATCTATCTATCTATCTATCTATCTATCTATCTATCTCCTATCTATCTATCTATCTATCTATCTATCTATCTATCTCATCTATCTATCTCATCTATCTATCTATCTATCTATCTATCTATCTATCTATCTATCTATCTATCTGTCCATCTCTCTCTCATGACTTTGTTCTGTGGGGTAGCCAGCTCTCATCATATTTCGCACATCTGATATCTGTGTGTTGGATGGATATAAATAAGCCTTCCCCGGGTTTGGCACACATCTCCCCGCCATACGGCCTTTCCCTTTAATTACTGACTCATGACGCGTCCGGTTTTTCGCCTTGAGCCGGGTAATTAGCGACGGACGACAATTTCACACTTTGTGCTTGACACTAAATGAAAGTCATGGCCGTCACATGTTGTCATTGTGGACAGCCCACTCTGTAATATGAGCAGGGGGCGTCCTATCTATTACTACAAAGGTTAGATTTGGCTGCAGCTGCGTCCCCCTCCTCCCCTCCCCTCATTATGGGGCTGAAGATAACACTACCCCAGATATCGTATGGTGCACACAATGTGGAGGTGAATCAGGAACGGTATTTCATGTTCTTTCTAGTCCAAATCTCAGTTTTTGATATTGTTGGTAACTGATGAGTTCTGATGGTCATGTGACGTACACAGCGCTCGGACGTATGGATGGAACACGAAAGAAGGTGCCAGTACTATATTACAGCAGCCATGGGGGGCAATAGCAGAGATAGAAATGAGGCCCTTTTCTGGAGCTGCTTATCACCGGGACACTCACTGATCGGTGACAATCCCAGGATTCCAGATCGGTGGTGTGCAGTGAACTGCAGTACCAGGAACCACCACAACCTGAACAGGACTAAGAAGAATTAGGCTACGAAACAATAAGGACCCTTATTTCAACTGATCAGCAGCGATCCCTGAACTTAGACCCTCATGGACTAAATGTAGAGCTCAAACATCACCAACATACAGTGCTCACATAGTACCAACATACAGTGCTCACATAGTACCAACATACAGTGCTGAAATAGTACCAACATACAGCGCTTACATAATACCAACGTACAGTGCTCACATAATACCAACATACAGTACTCACATAGTACTATCATTCAGTGCTCACATAATACCAACATACAGTGCTGAAATAGTACCAACATACAGTGCACATATAGTACCAACATACAGCGCTTACATAATACCAACATACAGTACTCACATAGTACCATCATATAGTGCTTACATAATACCAACATACAGTGCTCACATAATACCAACATACAGTGCTCAAATAGTACCAACATACAGTGCTCAAATAGTACCATCATACAGTGCTCACATAATACCAACATACAGTGCTCACATAGTACTATCATACAGTGCTTACATAATACCAACATACAGTGCTCATATAGTACCAACATACAGTACTCACATAATACCAACATAGAGTGCTCACATAATACCAACATAGAGTGCTCAAATAGTACCAACATACAGTGCTCAAATAGTACCAACATACAGTGCTCACATAATACCAACATACAGTGCTCTCATAATACCAACATACAGTGCTCAAATAGTACCATCATACAGTGCTCACATAATACCAACATACAGTGCTCACATAGTACTATCATACAGTGCTTACATAATACCAACATACAGTGCTCATATAGTACCAACATACAGTGCTCACATAATACCAACATACAGTACTCACATAATACCAACATACAGTACTCACATAATACCAACATAGAGTGCTCACATAATACCAACATAGAGTGCTCAAATAGTACCAACATACAGTGCTCAAATAGTACCAACATACAGTGCTCACATAATACCAACATACTGTGCTCACATAATACCAACATACAGTGCTCACATAATACCAACATACAGTGCTCACATAATACCAACATGCAGTGCTCACATAGTACCAACATACAGTGCTCAAATAGTACCAACATACAGTGCTCAAATAGTACCAACATACAGTGCTCACATAATACCAACATACAGTGCTCAAACACCACCAACATACAGTGCTCAAATAGTACCATCATACAGTGCTTACATAATACCTACATACAGTGCACATATAGTACCAATATACAGTGCTCAAATAGTACCAACATACAGTGCATACATAATACCAACATACAGTGCTCACATAATACCAACATACAGTGCTCAAATAGTATCAACATACAGTGCTCAAATAATACCTACATGCAGTGCACATATAGTAACATCATACTGTGCTCAAATAGTAACAACATACAGTGTTCTCATAATACCAACATACAGTGCTCAAATACCATCATACAGTGCTCAAATTGAACCAACATACAATGCTCACATAATACCAACATACAGTGTTCACATAATACTAACACACAGTGCTCATATACCATCATACAGTGCTCAAATAGTACCAACATACAGTGCTCACATAACACCAACATACACTGCTTAAATAAATACAACTAACATATGGTACTCAAATAGCAAGAGCATATACTGTATAGTACAAATGGCATTAGAGCTCTTTATGGTGGTACTAACCTACACTGCTCAAACAACATCAACATTCAGTCCCCCCAAAACACCAGCATATATAGCTCAAATAATACAAACATGTAGTACTCGAATAACACAAACATACAGTGCTCAGATAATACTACAATATAGTCCCAAATAACGCCAGAACATATAGCTCAAAATAACACCAACGCACAGTCCTCCAATACTAAAATATAGCCCCCAAATAATACCATCATACAGTACTCACATAATACCACCATACAGTGCTTAAATACTACCACCATACAGTGCTTAAATAATACCACCATACATACAACTTAGATAATACAAAAATACTGTGCCCAAATAACAGCAACATCTTTCAACCAATACCGCCATGCAGTGCTCACATAATACTGACATCCAGTGTCCAAATACTACCACTTTACATGGCTCATATAATGCCGCATACACACTGACTAGCTGTCCATATATACAATATTCTTATAGAGCTATATAATTGTCACTGCCATATGGTTAATGTTATGATTCGGAGTAGTCACAGACTAATGGCTACCAGACATCCTGTAGCGCCCCCTTTAGCAGTGCTGGCTGATGTGACTGCACATATCACACACCACATAGGCCGGTCCTGTCAGTGAGGCATTGTCATACTATATGTGACTGTATAGTATACCGCCACCATGTGCAGTGACCTCGGTTGACCACACAGGTGATGCGTCTTCTGGCCGATGGCGCGGTGATTATAATGGCTGACAGGACTCATAAACACACATGTTCTTTCCAATGTCTTACAACGTTGCAAACATCCAAATATTGGCGGGTGCCAGGAGGTGGTACTTGGGCTCCCCGGCCCGCGCTCACTCATTGTATTACGAATAGCGTTTATAGCGGTGACACAAAGCAGAGACGCTCGAGATGTTTTGTGTACATTGGAGGAATCGCCTGCAGGTTGATGAGAATGCTGATAGTGGGAACTGAGTCCTGCCGGATTGTACGACTGCCCAAGACGTTGCGAGGTGCAGTTAGTCCTTGTGTGACTAGATTATATATACATATATGTGCAGGCCGTGTAGTAACTGGAGATAGTAGTGACCGCCATACACAGCAGGAGACCGTGCAGGGAGACATCGGAGGATCTGTCCTACATTACAGCAGCGAGGGTGCACAGGAAATTTCAGCAAATCAAACTATCTGGGGTCACTAAGATCTGCAAACCCCGAGCGCCAATCTGTGACATGTGGGAGGGGCAGAAAGCAAAGGTCACGTGAAACCTAAAAAACATCAGATCACATGGTTGGGGATGATTGTGCGATGTCTTGTTCATGGACCGGTTGTCCCAATCCTTGACCTGGCAGACCTGGGTTTATCACTCCAGCAGATTGCAGCGTCCAGGGTGAAATATCAGCGCTGGTCAATGTTGTGTGTCCTGGTGGTTGGAAGAACAAGGATGGACTGGAATAACCACAAGCGGTGCGAGGAGGCGACCACTGCACCGGGAGGGGGGATCATCTGATTGGAAGCATGGCACATAGTGGTCCAGTCTGTACTGCAACTGAAATTGGACGTCACATCCACAAGCCTAGAAAGGCAAAAAGTGTGGATATAAATCACTAGAAGGGGCTACCACCACATTGGGCTACGAGCCAGACATCCAGCTACAGGTGCTCCACTGACCTCATATCACCGCTCTCACAGGCTATCATGGTGCACAGCAAGATGGCAATGGAGACTGAAATGAAAGTTTACCCTCTTCAGTGATGAGTCCTGGAATGGAGGTCTATCCTCTTCTTTTAGGAGTCCTGGAATAGAGGTCTATCCTCTTCATTGAGGAGTCTTAGAATGGAGGTCTATCCTCTATCGTAAGGAGTCCTGGAATGGAGGTCTATCCTCTTCAGTCCTGGAATGGAGGTCTATCCTCTTCTTTTAGAAGTCCTGGAATGGAGGTCTATCCTCTTCAGTGATGAATCCTGGAATGGAGGTCTATCCTCTTCAGTGATGTCTGGAATGGAGGTCTATCCTCTTCAGTGAGGAGTCCTGGAATGGAGGTCTATCCTCTTCAGTGAGGAGTCCTGGAATGGAGGTCTATCCTCTTCAGTCAGGAGTCCTAGAATGGAGGTCTATCCTCCTCAGTGAAGAGTCCTGGAATGCAGGTCTATCCTCTTGCGTGAGGAGTCCTGGAATAGAGGTCTATTCTCTTCAGTGATGTTTCCTGGATTGGAGGTCTATCCTCTATGGTGAGGAGTCCTGGAATGGAGTTCTTATCCTCTATAGTGATGAGTCCTAGAATGGAGGTCTATCCTCTTCAGTGAGGAGTCCTGGAATGGAGGTCTATCCTCTTCAGTGAGGAGTCCTGGAATGGAGGTCTATCCTCTATAGTGATGAGTCCTAGAATGGAGGTCTATCCTCTTCAGTGATGGGTCCTGGAATGGAGGTCTATCCTCTTCAGTGAGGAGTCCTAGAATGGAGGTCTATCCTCTTCAGTGATGAGTCCTGGAATGGAGGTCTATCCTCTTCAGTGATGAGTCCTGGAATGGAGGTCTATCCTCTTCAGTCCTGGAATGGAGGTCTATCCTCTTCAGTGATGAGTCCTGGAATGGAGGTCTATTCTCTTCAGTGAGGAGTCCTGGAATGGAGGTCTATCCTCTTCAGTGAGGAGTCCTGGAATGGAGGTCTATCCTCTTCAGTGATGAGTCCTGGAATGGAGGTCTATCCTCTTCAGTGATGAGTCCTGGAATGGAGGTCTATCCTCTTCAGTCCTGGAATGGAGGTCTATCCTCTTCAGTGATGAGTCCTGGAATGAAGGTCTATCCTCTTCAGTGAGGAGTCCTGGAATGGAGGTCTATCCTCTTCAGTGAAGAGTCCTGGAATGGAGGTCTATCCTCTTCAGTGATGAGTCCTGGAATGAAGGTCTATCCTCTTCAGTCCTAGAATGGAGGTCTATCCTCTTCAGTGAGGAGTCCTGCTATTGTCTTAGACACAAAGCTAGTCAGTGATTGTTCTGGAGACCACATGGGTTATGCATGAAGAGGCCTTCACAAGAGAACACCACTGCGGTCCTACTCCTATGGTGTGGGGTGATATAATGTACAGTGCCTGGGCCCCTCTAGTCTACACTTCCAGTGCACTTGGTGATACATGGATTTGGATCAGACGACATGTTCCTCGTGTTCCTATGAGCAGCCTAAATGGACTAAACCTGCTACCGTGACCTGCAGTGTCTCCGGACTTGTCTCCCATCGACCACATCTGGAACATCAATGGTCGGCAATGGACTGGCAGACAATCCTGAATTTCGCCAAGTACAGTATGGCAGAACATTCCTCCGATGACCATTAATACCCTCACTGATAGTGCGCCAGGATGTATAAAACAGGGATTCCTGCGGGGGGCGCTCTCTCCATACTAAATAGATCCAGAAGTGCTGAATATTTTTTACATTTTTTATCATTTGCATATCATAGTCCTCTCCATAAGGAAAAGTCAGCCATTTGTAGACAGTGGTTTTTTGGGGGTCTTGCCCCTCTGATTGGCTGGAGGTCTGACCTCTGGGATTTCACGCCCATGTATGTTGTTCATAAAAATCTATTGGGATTCGGATTCGAAAACTTTCCAACGACTATCCATAGAAACCAATCACAATGAAGTCTCTGGTTTGACAAGTGAAGTAACTTACATTACAACCACCAGATGGCGCCGCGCTGGGGTATAACAGTGCCATCTATGTTACATCACTGGCACACTGCCGACATGTATGGCAGTCACCAGCTGGCGGTTACTATACTGGCGCAGAGGCTCCTCGCTGGGCTGGTAGACGAATCTAATTATATTCTACACTTCTCGGTTTAGTTAATTGATAATTAATAAAGTATATGTTTTACTAGATTTAATTACCAGCCCGGTACATTGTAGGGCGACACGTGAGTGCAGGAAAAACTGTCACCGTCTATTATTTCACACTTATTTCCCTCGCTGATATTGTTTATACCCCGAAAGTTTAAATGATCGGTAACACGAGAGAAGTGTATAGCAAAACATATCAGAAATAACTACATCAAAAATACCGTACTCATTATATCCGAGGAGACGCTAATATATAGGATTTGTCTTATATGGAGAGATCACAGTAGTTCTATAGATCACTATTATATAATACTGCCATTATGAGCAAGGTAGTATCATAGTAGTTATATTCTTGTACATAGGAGTAGTATTATAGTAGTTATATTCTTGTACATAGTAGCAGTATTATAGTAGTTATATTCTTGTATATATGAGTAGTATTATAGTAGTTATATTCTTGTACATAGGAGCAGTATTATAGTAGTTATATTCTTGCACATAGGAGCAGTATTATAGTAGTTATATTCTTGTACATAGGAGGTAGTATTATAGTAGTTATATTCTTGTACATAGTAGCAGTATTATAGTAGTTATATTCTTGTACATAGGAGTAGTATTATAGTAGTTATATTATTGTACATAGGAGTAGTATTATAGTAGTTATATTCTTGTACATAGGAGGTAGTATTATAGTAGTTATATTCTTGTACATAGGAGGTAGTATTATAGTAGTTATATTCTTGTACATAGGAGTAGTATTATAGTAGTTATATTCTTGTACATAGGAGCAGTATTATAGTAGTTATATTCTTGTACATAGGAGTAGTATTATAGTAGTTATATTCTTGTACATAGGAGGTAGTATTATAGTAGTTATATTCTTGTACATAGGTGGTAGTATTATAGTAGTTATATTCTTGTACATAGGAGTAGTATTATAGTAGTTATATTCTTGTACATAGGAGTAGTATTATAGTAGTTATATTCTTGTACATAGGAGTAGTATTATAGTAGTTATATTCTTGTACATAGGAGCAGTATTATAGTAGTTATATTCTTGTACATAGGAGCAGTATTATAGTAGTTATAGTCTTGTACATAGGGGTAGTATTATAGTAGTTATATTCTTGTACATAGGAGTAGTATTATAGTAGTTATATTCTTGTACATAGGAGTAGTATTATAGTAGTTATATTCTTGTACATAGGAGTAGTATTATAGTAGTTATATTCTTGTACATAGGAGGTAGTATTATAGTAGTTATATTCTTGTACATAGGAGTAGTATTATAGTAGTTATATTCTTGTACATAGGAGTAGTATTATAGTAGTTATATTCTTGTACATAGGAACAGTATTATAGTAGTTATATTCTTGTACATAGGAGCAGAATTATAGTAGTTATATTCTAGTACATAGTAGCAGTATTATAGTAGTTATATTCTTGTACATAGGAGCAGTATTATAGTAGTTATATTCTTGTACATAGGAGGTAGTATTATAGTAGTTATATTCTTGTACATAGGAGCAGAATTATAGTAGTTATATTCTAGTACATAGGGGTAGTATTATAGTAGTTATATTCTTGTACATAGTAGCAGTATTATAGTAGTTATATTCTTGTACATAGGAGCAGTATTATAGTAGTTATATTCTTGTACATAGGAGGTAGTATTATAGTAGTTATATTCTTGTACATAGGAGCAGAATTATAGTAGTTATATTCTAGTACATAGGGGTAGTATTATAGTAGTTATATTCTTGTACATAGTAGCAGTATTATAGTAGTTATATTCTTGTACATAGGAGCAGTATTATAGTAGTTATATTCTTGTACATAGGAGGTAGTATTATAGTAGTTATATTCTTGTACATAGGAACAGTATTATAGTAGTTATATTCTTGTACATAGGAGCAGAATTATAGTAGTTATATTCTAGTACATAGGAGTAGTATTATAGTAGTTATATTCTTGTACATAGTAGCAGTATTATAGTAGTTATATTCTTGTACATAGGAGCATTATTATAGTAGTTATATTCTTGTACATAGGAGCAGTATTATAGTAGTTATATTCTTGTACATAGGAGTAGTATTATAGTAGTTATATTCTTATACATAGGAGTAGTATTATAGTAGTTATATTCTTGTACATAGGAGCAGTATTATAGTAGTTATATTCTTGTACATAGGAGTAGTATTATAGTAGTTATATTCTTGTACATAGGGGTAGTATTATAGTAGTTATATTCTTGTACACAGGAGCAGTATTATAGTAGTTATATTCTTATACATAGGAGCAGTATTATAGTAGTTATATTCTTGTACATAGGAGTAGTATTATAGTAGTTATATTCTTGTACATAGGAGCAGTATTATAGTAGTTATATTCTTGTACATAGGAGCAGTATTATAGTAGATATATTCTTGTACATAGGAGTAGTATTATAGTAGTTATATTCTTGTACATAGGGGGCAGTATTATAGTAGTTATATTCTTGTACATAGGAGTAGTATTATAGTAGTTATATTCTTGTACATAGGAGGTAGTATTATAGTAGTTATATTCTTGTACATAGGAGCAGTATTATAGCAGTTATATTCTTGTACATAGGAGTAGTATTATAGTAGTTATATTCTTGTACATAGGAGGTAGTATTATAGTAGTTATATTCTTGTACATAGGAGCAGTATTATAGCAGTTATATTCTTGTACATAGGAGGTAGTATTATAGTAGTTATATTCTTGTACATAGGAGTAGTATTATAGTAGTTATATTCTTGTACATAGAGTAGTATTATAGTAGTTATATTCTTGTACATAGAGTAGCATTATAGTTGTCTCCACATATCAGTGGTTTTTGGATGATTGTATTGTAAGTTTTTCTTGTTTTATATTATAGTGATGAATTCTTCACAGCCAGAAATTTGCAGTTCTAGGCTGCTCAGTCCCACTGACTGACAAATATCTCATGAATATTAAGGGTTAAGGAACCCTCCAATAATTATAATAAATTGGGAAATCTTTGAGTCACAGCCTTGGGTTTCTGTAATTCCCTTGTGTGTAGATTTCTCCATCTCTCCTGTTTTCCAGGTCTTGTCTTAGAATCATGGTGAACTCTGCTAGAACCAATGACGGAGCTTTCTTCTCTCTAATTATGACGGATGACCTTGTGTACTCCTTATCTTTCTTCATGACAATGCCCCTGTGGATTCTGTGCATTGACCTTCAAGATGTTTATATATTATGGAATGTCTTGTGATAGAGTTTTAACTAAGTAAACACGTTTTTACTTTGCTTTTCTTTACCAAGAGTAGAATTGTGATGCTTTTCTATGGTCTTAAAGGAGCAGTCAGTGAGGGTTTCCTTCAAGCCATGGTTACTAGATCCATCTTAAGGGGTTGTCTCATGTTACTGCAACGATCAATGGATGAAAGTTATGTCTATCACACGCAGTCTCTAAAAGGAGAGCATCCATCAAAAATGTTCACAAGCCCTATCATGCCAGCAAGCCCTCATGGCTCATTGATCAATTTGCCAAGGAATTCTATATCCCAATTTAGATTCCAGTATAGTCACAGGGTGGCCATTTAGAGGGTCTACTGTGCAAAGGAAACCCTTCTATGTTGTTTGGTCAACTGACCTTCAAAGAAAAGTGATCAAAATTTATAAGTCGTCTATATGGCACCTGCTAAAACTAGGGCTCACTCCACAAAAAACAAGCCCACACAGTAAACTAGATAGAATAATATGGTTATCAGACTACTGTAGCGCATATATCATAGCCGCAAAGTTGTCCTGATTGTGGTACAATTGCCCTAAACCTGGGATGACCAGCTTTTCAAAGGAACACGATTTCACGATACTCTGTCGTGAGATGTCTATCCTATTGTGTATTTGTTCCGCCCAGTGGCTGGGCTAAGAATTGCAGCCTGACAAGGGTTTTTGCAATATTGTATTCAACATGAACAATTGGCCTCTGTATCCAAATTCTAACAGAATGGTGGAGATGTATATAGTATATACTTGAGTTATTAGAAGGGGTTAAAGAGCACATTCCTAATATTTAGCTGTCAGGGTTACTGTCTCCTCCTTGGCTGGTAATACGAGCTCTGCAGACGTTGGTCTTGGCCTTGCTCAGTGTATCCATAAAGGAATACCTAGCTACCGTCCAAACAACAAATCAGCGCCGCGCCGCCCTTGTCAGCGCCGATATCAACAGCAATTAATAAGAATCTGAAATTGCACAAGGACTTCCAGGAAGAGGATTAGTCCATTCTGTAATTAGTCCATTGCTGTCATGGAACATGACACGTGCTTAGTGTGGATGCAGAGCAGCGGGTGGACGGGTGTCACCAGACGCCTCTATTATACCGTGTAGTGCCGCGCTATACGCTAGTCCTCATTTCAGAACAATCTGGCAATTAATCAATATCGGAAAGATAAACGGAGGGACGAGAACCCACAGACGGCTCATAGTAGCCAGGCCGGATACTCGCTATGGAAAATACAGACCCCCTAACAGATCATTCATCCCGAATGCGGACAGGTCCCAGATGAAGTACCAGAAGAGCGATATAAAATATCTACTTATTAGAGGGTATCCCCATGACCATACTCACTCCTGTATCCTGTAATATAGTGGGTGTGAACCTAGGGGGCACTGAACGGATCTGACTGGGGCTTATCCCTAAGGCGTTGTCTAAGTGTTCCCTGGGATTCATCCTTTCACCATCGTACGGAGATCCGGACTTCACTGCAAGGAAACTATCAGGTCACCGGTTCGTGGGGAAGTCTCCATTGAGTGACAGCTGACCCAGGCACATGGAGAAACAAGGATAGGCGGCATGAATGGAATAGGGAGGGAAACCTTTGGGTCGTTGCCTCTTGGAGTAGTTTTTGTTCAGTGACAGCTGACCCTGGTGGGTTGGGTGATGTGGATAAGAGGCACCAGTGGGAAAGGCATGGACATGCTCTGGTGAAAGGCCAAGGTCAGGTCAGGTAGAGTTTGTGCATAAATGTGAGCAGGCAAAACATCCTGTAATTCAGCGTGTGTGAACCTACTGTGTCTCTGAGCGGATCTGCCAGGGGATTACTACTAGGGCCATAGCTTAAGTGGTCCCTGGGATTCATCCTTTAACAATCATACGGAGATCCGGACTTCACTGTAAGGAAAATTACAGGTCACCGCTTCGTGGGGAAGTCTCCATTGAGTGACAGCTGACCCAGGCACATGGAGACACAAGGATAGGCGGCATGAATGGGATCGGCAGGGAAACCTTTGGGTCGTTGCCTCTTGGAGTAGTTTTTGTTCAGTGACAGCTGACCCTGGTGGGTTGTGAAATGGTGATAAGAGGCACCAGTGGGAAAGTTATGGACATGGTCTGGTGAAAGGCCAAGGTCAGGTCAGGTAGAGTTTTTGCATAAATGTAATCCAGGCAAAACATCCTGTTATTCAGCGTGTGTGAACCTACTGTGTCACTGAACGGATCTGCCTGGGGATTACTACTAGGGCCATTGCTTAAGTGGTCCCTGGGATTCATCCTTTAACCAACGTATGGTTAAAGGTTGACTCTTGGAGTCATCTCCGTCAGTGACAGCTGACCCAGGTGAGTCAAGGACAGGCTTACATTGATACTGCAGCTAAATAGAAAGTTTCTATCATAGCCCAATAGGTCCTGCAGGATCCTGGGGTTGTTTCTAAGTGAGAAAGATAGGATGCAGAATCTCCTCTACTTACTGTATGCAGAGTAAGACATCTTGTCTCTACTCACCAGCTCAGGGAACACTGCAGACTGTAGACTGAGCCTGCAAAGGGGAAAACTGCTAAAAATGCAGAAGAGAAGTGATACCTGGACATGCCAATATATTAAGGGGCACATGGGAGTTTCTCTTTAAATCACAGAGTCAGCTCTGCTACATCTGAGAACATCCAAGTTATTCTATGTCACCTTTTACAATCTGTGAATCATTTTGGCAGATCATTAACTATTTCATGTCACATCTGGGGAAAAACATACGTTAAACTGAGCATTTAGTATAAAAATAGTGAGAAAAATTTGTAACCAAAGAATCTTCTCTCTCAATAGGCGCAAAATGACTAATGTCTAGAAAAAAAAATCTAGTTGCTATGAGATTGGGTTTTCAAGCAACCTCCCGGGCTGATCCTGCTGCAGTCGTCTACGGGAGAATTTATAATCAAAGAACAGATCGGGAATTCATGAACAGCATATGTGATATATAGAGTGTGCCGAGACAGCGAGCCAAGGAGAAGGGAGGAGCGGATTTACCATACTGGGCAAAAAAGGCTTCTGGGAGACAGAGAAGGGTGCCCATGTACGGTACAGTAATGGTGCCCATATATACATTAGATGGAAGGGATACACTTGTAGATTCCAGGGGGCACTGCAATCTAATGATGGGGGGCAAATAATAACCAGTGACAGAGGAAGAGGATTAAGGGGATATCGTCACTCCTTGGGGAGAGACCACCATATAGGTGTGTGGAGACTTATTAAGCCTTTAGCACTCCACTTCGCAAAGGACCATGGGAAGAATATGCAAATCTGTCTTCCATGATGTAAATAGGAAGTCAGCTGATGCCTCAGAGGAAGAGGATATAAGTATTGATGTTGTGGGAGATTGTCCTTGTATTCGCACTAAACTCACAGGGATTATAGTAGTTATATTCTTCTACATAGGAGGCAGTATAAGGGGGAGTTCACACGGAGTAACATGCCTTGTGATGTGGCACGTATATGGCGTGTGAGACTTTGCGGGCCGTATACGCTCCCATTGATTTTGCGGCCACAAAATCACGGCCGCAAAATAACGCGGCGTTTACGATCCACGCTCCCATTGAAAATAGGTATCAATAGATCTTTTTATTCTTTTCCCCATAGTCTTTCTATAAGCGCATGCCCTGATACATCTATAGTGATTAGTGTATTGTATGTATACAGGATCATATATACTGGGTATAGGGTGAAGTATGAGAGGACGAGGAGTGAATGTCACTGCACAACTATTATTCCAGTAACGTCCCATCCCGGAGCCTGAGAGCAATGATATATCACCTTGCCGGAACGCATTGAGGAGTTATATGTAAGTCATTGTGCTTTGTGAGGATTCCACTATGAGTCATTCTGTTGAGGCAAACCAGACAACCTGAATGGAAAAGACTTGTAGCGCTGACATTTGTAGCAGGAGAACGCGTACAGTACACGGCGACTTTCTGAATATACATTTTGTACACATCTCCGGTGCCGAGCTCCGGGAATTTGAACTAATTGACAAAAATTTGTAAAACATCCAAGAAATTAAGACGAGAAAGTAGCAGAGCTGAATGCGTCATATAAGGCGGCCCCTACATATTAGATACCGGGAACATCTTTGCCGTGACCAAAAATTGCATTAGAAAGTGGGTTTTGTGCTTGTAACAGCCTGGACTGCAGATGGATACTTTGTATCGTACTTGTACTGACACATTGTAACAAACAAACTGATCTATAAAAGTGAGTGAATGTTGCAGAAATGTTATAATGTGTGTATTATGGATTCGTGTTGGTTCCATATACTCAATGGTATGCCCTAGGTCATGGATGGTGAGGTTGTGGCATCAGGTATCGTGTCCATTGTACCCCCTCTCTATATACACGCTGTATCCAGGCATCTCCATTGTCACCTCTCCCGAGTTACGATCGATACCTTCATCTACTGCTTCGCCCGTATGGAGAAATTACTGTCATGGCTGAAATCTGAATCTGTATCTAGAATCACAACGATGACAATAAGATGTCAACGATTCAGTAATTCTCATTGTAAGATCGGCCTCAGACTCCTGCAGAAAGTATCTGCCTCTACCAGTGTCCGCCATGTTAGGTCTGGTGGGGGTATCTCCAATGTCACCGGTCACCCACAAACTCTGCATTGTTAATAGAGAGTTGTCTGGTCATGGCCGTGCAAACTGGTTACCCATTATATGGAACTCTACCCTTAGAGGAAGTAGCTAACTTCTCCTCCTCCTCTTTAACCCCTTCCCGACATCCGCTGTACTATTATGACAGATGCCGGGTGTTTAACTATGGCGGTCGCAGGTGTCTGATGTTTCATACAGTAGACATCCAACGCTAATGCCCATGATCAGTGCCCGCACTGATCACGGGCATTAACCCCTCTGCGCCTTGGTCAAAGCTGACCAAGGCGCCATTTTCTTGGCGATTGCCAGCACTTGAATACAGCCCAGTCTAGCATCTGATCATCTAGAAGGGTTGAGAATGATTTTACAAGGGATATAGATTGTTATGGGATTATCACATTCTGATCACCATGGCCAACCATATGCAGATGTAGCAGAGCTGAGATCACAAAACATATCCAGCTCTGCTATTCTGGGTCTATAGGATCTATGTGTTAGTCATACCATTACCTACAGCAGTCAGAGCTATCGACCTCCACATAACAGCGCAGGCCCCCCCCCCCCCCCCCTGCACAGCGAGGCAGCGCGGTTCACATAACCACACGTATTATACGCCACTATACATACCTGTGTAGGAGTGAATGCATTTAGTTTTTGACTATGTGAGCGAAGCTTCATGGGAATCGCATTGTAAATGGAACAAACATCCCTGGAAGTTGATATAATACGAGATATTAGAACCCGCGCGCTGCTAAATACGTGAATCCATGGATACAGCACGCCGCACATTCCAGCAAGGAAAAAACAAGGTTCGGTAGGAAAATGTAAATTGTCTCAGTAGGAAAAAAGGCAAAAGGCTAAAATCTGCGCGGATAATATATTATCAGGGTTCATTCACACGGTGCATGCAGTTCTGATGCTGCTTTTGGTGCAATTTCTTAATTTTACCTGTAAAATAACAAAACTGCTTTTTTTCCCTTCCTTTCCAGCCATACGGTGTGAATGCGCCCTGATATAGTCAGGGATTAGCAGGGTCTGCGGGGACACACAAGGAGGGGCATGTGAAACTTCTGACCACCTAATACCAATTGTTATAAGACAGGGGGTTCCTTGGGCATGAGGGCCCGGTGTAACTGCTCCCTTTGCACCCCCTAAGTACACCATTGGACATGCATACAGGGGCCCATGTGGCAGGCAGATGCCAGGGGCCACTAGATTTGGAAGGCCAATGTCAACCTGGCTGCCATTCAGATGATGATGACAATTTGTGAATATCAGCAAAGGGAACAAACCTCTTTCCCAAATTAATATCCCCAAATATGGGACAATCTTAAGTCCTGTCCAGCACCCAGTCCCTCCAACCTCCCCCACACCCTGCTGCTCCATTCAATGTCTATGGCACTGCCTGGGTCTCAGGGGCACTGGAGCAAAAGCTCAGCTCAGCTCGCCCTGCATCACTTCTCAACACCCAAAAGCCCCCCATCCGTACATCTTGGTGCATTTATATTTCCCTTTCCTTTTCTGTCTGAATATGAAGACTGTGCAATAATTCTGACTTTTGTGCCTCCTTGACTACAGGTTATTGACCAACTGCTTTTTTCCCCCATAGGTTATTTTCCTCCTTTCTGACAGTGGAAGGCTGTGTATGATAAATCTTCTCACTCCAGTGCATCAGGGGGCAGGGGGTATGAATGTATGATGTACAGACTTCCAGTCAAAGGAAATCAGAAAGGAGATGAAAATAGTTGTACAAACAGTATTGTATTGCGTGTGACTGGTGAGATTCCACTCTGGCCCCTGTCA
Organism: Leptodactylus fuscus; assembly: GCF_031893055.1. Taxonomy (NCBI): domain Eukaryota; kingdom Metazoa; phylum Chordata; class Amphibia; order Anura; family Leptodactylidae; genus Leptodactylus; species Leptodactylus fuscus. The sequence goes on along the minus strand of NC_134268.1, from coordinate 218,290,441 downwards.
GTGCCCCCAACATAGTAATGATGCCCCATTTGTGCCACTCCATAGCACCTCTCCATGACTATATGCTACTGGCCAACTATGATTCTTTCCATTTTCTTTTCTGATAGTGGAAGGCTGTGTATGCTAAATCTTCTCACCCCAGTGCACCAGAGGGCAGGGGGAATAACTTTACTATGTACAGACTTGCCAGCCATCAAAGGGAAACAGAAAGGGGTCAAAGAAGTTTAACTAAACCTAATGTTGTGAGGGTGACCTGTGACCACCTGTGGCCCCCTGGCATGGTCACTAGTGTACTCTGTGGCTGCCCCATTGATCATCCCCTGTCAACAACTCTTTTAAGGTATTGCAGTCCCTGGGATATCAGACGGGTCTTGCCCTTGCCACGTCTCTATACCTCCACCTCCTCCCTGTTTGCAGGTCTCCCAACCACATTGGTCCTGTTTCGTTGCCCCCTCTGCATCTCCTTGTTGTGCTTCCCCGGTGTCTCGCTATAACACAAGACCCCGTTTCTTCCTTCCATAATTAAGAAAGCATAAAAGCGTCACGTCAATGCTGCGATAGGACCAGTAACACATGAATAATTCAGGGCTGCTGATTCAGGAACTTCCATTATTTGACCCACACGAGTCCCTTCATCCGGCTTGTTATACATTGTGCAGTGAACTCTGCAGCCGCCGGCTCGAGGATCATTCTCCATGAGCTTTTCTCCCTGCAAAAACCCCTTTGTTGATCATTTTATTTTAATGTGCGGCAGTGAAGCGGATAGTGATTGCTTTTCAGCTCCTGTCTGGCCTGTCAATGTGTCAGGTATTCTCTGATAAAAGTGAGCCGTCATCCTCCAGGACTCGGCGCAGATCCTTCCTGTCGGAAATCTGAAATTCAATTTAGCTGACGAGTTATGACCTGGCTTCGAAGCTTCTACGTCTTCCACCATAGCACTTCACACTTACACACGCGTCCATGTTCTTGTTAAAGTGTGAAGAGCTTCTGCCTGGATCCAGATCCACCACCAGTCATTAGAGAAGTCATTCTCCGGCAAGTTTCGAGGAACTGATTGACTTCACCAATAATGAAGACAAATGAGATTCTTTTAAGAAAATGCTCAGACTTGAAGATCACCTAACCCTAAATGTTGTACCATGGTGGAAGAGTAGATAAGGTTGGATGAAGACATTGGTCCATCAAGTTCAATCTTGCAAATTTGACATCAACCAAATATTCGGGAGGTTCGGCCCTCTGGTTCACTGGATCGTAGAGTCGGGAATTCGGTGCGTCCAAGGACCCAATCACAGGCTTCAGTGGTGACCCTGGGAAACATAACATCAGCAAAGGCTTAAAGGGGACATCAGGGAGGGGTTCAATGGTTAGCACTGAAGCCGTGCAGCGCTGGAGTCCTGAGTTCAAATCCTGCCAGGAACAACATCAGCAAGGAGGTTGTATGTTCTCCCTGTGTTTGCAAGGATTTCCTCCCATTCTACAAAGACATACTGATAGGAGAAAAATGTACATTGTGATCCCTATATGGTGCTCACAATCTACATTAAGAAAAAAAGTAAAGGGGACACCAGGGGATCACCAGATGCCTAGGAGGTGAGGCAAGGTGACTATAACGTACCTTCCCTGGACCTCCATTTATTATACTCTGGGGTATGAGTAGACACCAAAGGGAGATGAACCCCAAAAGTTTCGGGTTAGGGTTCAACCTGAAACTGCTAAAAAATCTCAGTCTGATAAGGCTTGATACATTTGATACATTTCACTATTACCAAACCTGAGTCATTTCTTGCAGCAGTGTATCGCGGTCAGGGTAACTTGTCACTTGTCACTTGCAACGTGAAAGCTTTCCCTTTCATTACTTTTGATAAAGACACAGCACCGTTCACTAATGTAGGCAGGGGGTCACAGCTGGGCCCAAAAGCCAAGAGGACCCTTAGGTCACCACACTGGGCTACCAGGGCTGGATAAACTTATTTCCTTTCATTGCCGATTTCTTTTAATGGTTAGTCTCTGCATCATAACTTTATTCCCCCTTCCCACTGGTGCACTGGAGTGAGAAGATTTATAATACACAGCCTTCCACTGTCAGAAAGGAGGAAACTAACACTTTAATGGCAAAAATAAAAGTTGGTCAGCAGCATATAGTCAAGGGGGGAGACTATAGTAAAATTGCTTTGTGGGGGGCACCACAATGGGAATAATGGGAAGCTTGTGTGCCCAGACGTGTTGTGGAGAAGTTAAATGCTGCTAAATATACAGAACAACAAGGCTGATTGTCATGAGGAGGTTGAACTTGGGGGGGCCCAAGCAGAGCTTTTGCATCAGGGTCCTGGGGCCTTTAGCTATACCTATGGTAACATTGTGTATTTGGCTGCACAACACAGGTGGTTGTTAATAATAATGCGCGATAGCATGCAGAGAAGAGTGACGTTGTCTTTATATCACCCCAGTGGTAACAGCCGTATCTTGAGTTGAGATCTTGGCTTTGTTGTTTGCAGTAAGCGGCCCGGTTGCCCCCCGGGTACCTGTGTGGACCTTTCCTCTTTAACACTGACAGAGTACAATCCTATAGACAGACTAGTCGCTCCCAGCAGCCGCTGCCGAAGAAACCCAAAATGAATTCTGTTTCCCTCGGCTGCCAGGAGCGAACAAACCACAAACTTCATCTCATGTTTTTCTCTTTCTTTTGAAAAATTAACTTCGCTTCGGCTGTGACAAGAGATCAAAGAGGGAAAGTTTTCTTGTATTAAAGACCTTGTGACAGTAAATGAAACAAAGGCAAAAAAAAGTCTAAAAAAATATGGAACGAAATCGGCTTATTCAGAATGTATCATCAGATCCTCAGCCTACGGATGTGGCCACCTTTACCTTCACTCATGGCCGGATGTGTGGTGAGATGAGCGGCTGTTCAAAACAATATGATTTCACCATACTCTGTGACCCTGTGTCTATCCTGTAGGTGGGTCGCGGCCTTCCAAGAGTTTTTCTAGCAGGTTGTAACATTGTATTGAATGGGTATAAAAAAAATCGGAACTCATTGGTCCACTGCAGGCAATTCTCAATTTTGCAATTTTGTTTTTTTTTTACTCCACATCTTCCTAAAATTGTAATAGAGACCAATGAGGGCTTGTTTTCTACGGGATGACTTGTAATTCCTAATGGCACCATTTAATATTCCACACGATGTACTGGGAAGCTGGAAAAAAATTCAGAAAGGGGAGTTACAAGTTGTAACATTCAAGCACAGACAGAAAGATACATTAGAAAGAGATAGTCACTTCCCACAATGGGACTGAGGGCCCTGCTCACAAGAGCTTACAATCTATGAGGTAGAGGGGGTGACACAAGAGGTAGCAGGGGCGGCATTGCTTATACAGGGGGTCAGACAATTCTGTAATAGAGGGGACTGTCATTACACAAACATAAGACTTATGAGCCGTCACCAGTCGTGTCCTGTAATGTACAGATGGTGCCTGGACATATAAAGTTAGCCTGAGATGACATCATATCATGTGGGATAATGTGGGAGCGGGGACAGGGGAGGGTTCATCTTAGGGATTCTAACTACGGTACAGAAGGGTTTACATTAGTAATTGTGATAGGCCTGGTAAGATGCGTCTTTAGTTTGCGATTGAAGCTGTAGAAATTGGGAGTTAATCTGATTGTCCGGGGTAGAGCATTCCAGAGAAGTGGTGCAGCTCGGGAGAAGTCTTGTATACGAGCGGGGGAGGTTCTGATAATAGAGGATGTAAGTGTTAGGTCATTGAGTGAACGGAGAGCACGGGTTGGGCGGTAGACAGAGATGAGGGAGGAAATGTATGGAGGTGCGGCATTATGGAGAGCCTTGTGGGGGAGGGGGAGAACTTTATATTTTATTATATATTGAATAGGCAGCCAATGTAGTGACTGGCACAGACCGGAGGCCTCGCTGTAGCGTCTAGCCTGGTAGATGAGCCTGGCCGCTGCATTCAGAATAGATTGTAGAGGAGAGAGTTTAGTGAGGGGAAGACCGATTAGTAAGGAGTTACAGTAGTCAAGGCGAGAATGAATCAGAGAGACAATAAGTGTCTTTAGTGTATCTCTGGTGAGGAAAGGGTGTATTCTGGAGATGTTTTTGAGGTGGAGGTGACATGAACGTGCGAGTGATTCAATATGAGAGGTGAAGGAAAGGTCTGCGTCACACATGACCCCGAGGCAGCGGGCCTGCTGCCTAGGAGTTATAGTAAGGCCTGAGACTGCAATGGATATATCAGGGACAGATCTATTAGATGGTGGAAACAGTAGTAGTTCAGTCTTAGAGAGATTTAGTTTCAGATAGAGCGAGGACATGATATTAGAGACAGCTGAGAGACAGTCACTGGTGTTCTGTATAAGTGCAGGGGTGATGTCACGTGAAGATGTGTATAATTGGGTGTCATCAGCATAAAGATGGTACCTGAAGCCAAATCTGGCGATGTATTGTACTTGCATTGTACTTGTATTGTAGGCAACTGTATTGCAGTTTATGGCAATGCTGTGCTGCAATTGTGACCTCCATAGATTATTCCTATGTCAGGGTTATATTATAAGATTTCTGGGGGCTCTAGACTACCATAGCAGCAAGACCTGGGGATACATGACCCATACTGGGAACACAAGTAGGGGGCGGCTTCAGATGGGAGGGGGAAACAGGCCACACATGAAGGGTTAATGCCTGTGATCATTGCGGTCTCAATGGGCAATACCACTAGCAGTTTATATACAGGTCGGACACCCGCCATATTGTTATGGCAGATGTTGGGGAAGGGTTAACCAAATTCAAGATCCATTTTCGGGTTACCTGTGACTTACTCTCTGGGACTTGTAGTGCATCGATATATTCATGGTCATTATCTCACTTCTATCCCGCAGTCCTGATCCCAGTCCATAATAACCCTATAAATCAATGGCTGTTCCAGACCTGTCCATAAAAACACCTCAAATGAGCCCCCGGGGCGCGGTAAATCCTGGGCAATGTGATGTTCCCATTAAGCACAGCAGGACCCAGGGTCAGCTGGGGATACCTGTACTAATGTCCGGACAAATGTTCTGTCCAGTTACGCTGCAACAACCAGAAGAAGAGTGTCAGACTATAGTCCGTGCCGTCTCTCTAGAGGACGCCTATTATTTCTTGCACAAGCCGAGCCTTGTCTTGGAGGATCAGACTCTAGAAACGTATCTTATAAGGCTGAACAAAGAGACTTGGCGCTCGTCCACATTCGCATTCAACCCACTGCAGAAACTGGGTGCGAGACAGTGCAGAGGCTGCTGTGATCTCAGGGTTAGAGTAACCAGCCGCAACCCTCGAAACACAAACTGCTTGGAATTCTCTATATATAATTCTAGAATATGACTTTTCCTTTTATCTATATCTCTTATTTATCAGCTTCTGACACTGGCAGGGAGGAAGTAAAGGACTGAAGGAACTCAAGTCTCCTTCTCTAACATAGGAATGTATCAGATGAAGTTTCAATGATTTATTCTAGAATATCAATGTGACTATACGGTTAGTGTTCTAGATTTTACCACCCCAGACAGAAGGATTTGCCGTTTGTGTCCCTTCCATGGAGCTTCAACCAGTTACCCAATGTGTGTTTGCTATGAATGTGGTTCCTCTGGAGACCCATGTACATGTTCTCACATAGTAGAATAGGATGTAGGCCAAACAGGACTGACCGGGGACAGGGGTCTCATAGAAATGGCATGGTTGGTATAGCCTTCACTTCCTGAGGCAGGTCAGTGCTGGGGCCAGTTGGCTGATCTGGCAGTTCCTGGAGTTTTCTGAGTAAAGAGCAGTGAGGAACCAGGCAATGTCAGAGCTGGAGCCATGCGGATCGGCGAGAGGCGAGCAGACTTATAGGTTAGCATTATCACTTGCCCATTTTACCTTGTTCATGACCGGACACATTGTTCTGATACCCAGATACACTAACCCCAAATACAGGAGGACTACAAGCTCCAAATGCAGAACGTAGAGCTGATGTTGATCCTCTAGGACCAGTTTCCATCCCCGGCAGATCACGTGACCACTGCATCATGTCGGCAACCATAGCTGTGCACAGTCCTTTGCAAGGCAAAAATGGTAAAAACCGCCCCTGCCTTGACTTTTTTTGGATGTCCAATGTTTACCGTCTACTCCTTCAGATACGTCTTTGCAGAAGTGACCGCCCGGACTTCTATAATCAACAAGAGCCTAATCTTAATAACTTGCGCTGTGCCTTTAAATTTTTGCAACATTTTATCAAAGACCCGAGAAGTTTTTCATGCGGAATCTGTCCTGGACACGGACAAAGACGACGATCGTGTTGCAAATGACTAAATTAAAATGCATTGACCATATTAACGAGATGTCACCAATGATCCGGCGTCTCTGATTATCTTATGCTAATCGCTTACCTACTCGGAAGATGCGGAAGATGCAGCCCCTCGCATATAAATCAGGAAATTACCGAGCGGGGGGGGCCCGTCCTCTCGTCTTCAGTCCGGAGCCACAGCTTTGATTAAATACTTAATTTTTTATTACGATGATAATACACAGACGGTGACAATAAATAAGGTGTCCGATCCGGAGAACGGGACAGAACAGATGAGAACGTCGTTAACCGCTTCGTGACCGTCCATTGGCTATATACATCCGGGACGGTTGGCAATTAACTCTACGACGATGTACCGGTATATCCTTGAAGACTTAAGTCAATTCTTGAGATTGTGCAGGATCGGGGATTTGCCTGTCAGCGACGGTCCTGCGGTAGTGTCCGCCCTCTCCATGGGTTGTGTTTGGTATTGCAGCCCAGTTGAGTGCAGCTAAACCGTAATATCATGCACACTTGTCTCTGGTTTGTATATGGCGGTATTACGGCACCTATAGGCTCTTGTTTTGACTGCACCAGGTTACCGAGTGTGAATGAGTCACATACAAAATAACCGGAAGCTTTTTGTTTCCCGGTGATGGATACATAAGACATCTCCTTCGATAAATGGGCGTCAGTCTTTCCGATGGGGTTTATTTGCGTAGTTTTAAGTACATGGTAGCAGCGCTGGAGACACGACTCCTCCAACTCCTCCAGCAGAGCTTTTACATGTTATGTATTGAAGTTTAGATTCAAGGAGAATTACAATCAGGCATTGAGCTCAGACAAAGGGAGAAGTCGTGAACCGAGCTCAGCGCACGCCATAGAATCTAAATGGATAATGTAGCGGAGCCTTTCAACAAGCCATTGTATACAGTTGGGAGCCCTGTCGTATTCTGTACTTAATGCCAACGCTTTATGTTTCCTTCGCAGCATGTCGTCCTGACAATTATACAGTTTTTCCAATGTACAGTAAATGACGGTGGTACTGTATATACCTGGAGGGAAAACAAACAGAGGCGTCTTATCAGCCAAGGTTCACACATCACAGCTATATGGCAATTTACAAATAGATGTTTATCCATATAAAAAGTTGAGTTGCCTTACGAAGATATCACTTATCCTGTACTGATCCTGAGTTATATCCTGTATTATACTCCAGAGCTGCGCTCACTATTCTGCTGGTACAGTCACTGTGTACATACATTACATTACTTATCCTGTATTATACTCCAGAGCTGCACTCACTATTCTGCTGGTACAGTCACTTTGTACATACATTACATTACTTACCCTGTATTATACCCCAGAGCTGCACTCACTATTCTGCTGGTACAGTCACTGTGTACATACATTACATTACTTATCCTGTATTATAATCCAGAGCTGCGCTCACTATTCTGCTGGTGCAGTCACTGTGTACATACATTACATTACTTATCCTGTATTATACTCCAGAGCTGCGCTCACTATTCTGCTGGTGCAGTCATTGTGTACATACATTACGTTACTTATCCTGTGTTATACTCCAGAGCTGCGCTCACTATTCTGCTGGTACATTCACTGTGTACATACATTACATTACTTATCCTGTATTATACTCCAGAGCTGCACTCACTATTCTGCTGGTACAGTCACTGTGTACATACATTACATTACTTATCCTGTATTATACTCCAGAGCTGCGCTCACTATTCTGCTGGTACAGTCACTGTGTACATACATTACATTACTTATCCTGTATTATACTCCAGAGCTGCGCTCACTATTCTGCTGGTACAGTCACTGTGTACATACATTACATTACTTATCCTGTATTATACCCTAGAGCTGCGCTCACTATTCTCCTGGTATAGTCACTGTGTACATACATTACATTACTTATCCTGTATTATACTCCAGAGCTGCACTCACTATTCTGCTGGTACAGCCACTGTGTACATACATTACATTACTTATCCTGTATTATACCCTAGAGCTGCGCTCACTATTCTCCTGGTATAGTCACTGTGTACATACATTACATTACTTATCCTGTATTATACCCTAGAGCTGCGCTCACTATTCTCCTGGTATAGTCACTGTGTACATACATTACATTACTTATCGTGTATTATACTCCAGAGCTGCGCTCACTATTCTGCTGGTGCAGTCACTGTGTACATACATTACATTACTTATCCTGTATTATACTCCAGAGCTGCGCTCACTATTCTGCTGGTACAGTCACTGTGTACATACATTACATTACTTATCCTGTATTATACCCTAGAGCTGCGCTCACTATTCTGCTGGTATAGTCACTGTGTACATACATTACATTACTTATCCTGTATTATACTCCAGAGCTGCGCTCACTATTCTGCTGGTACAGTCACTGTGTACATACATTACATTACTTATCCTGTATTATACTCCAGAGCCGCGCTCACTATTCTGCTGGTGCAGTCACTGTGTACATACATTACATTACTTATCCTGTATTATACTCCAGAGCTGCGCTCACTATTCTGCTGGTGCAGTCACTGTGTACATACATTACATTACTTATCCTGCATTATACCCCCAGAGCTGCGCTCACTATTCTGCTGGTACAGTCACTGTGTACATACATTACATTGCTTATCCTGTATTATACTCCAGAGCTGCGCTCTCTATTCTGCTTGTACAGTCACTGTGTACATACATTACATTACTTATCCTGTATTATACTCCAGAGCTGCACTCACTATTCTGCTGGTACAGTCACTGTGTACATACATTACATTACTTATCCTGTATTATACTCCAGAGCTGCGCTCAATATTCTGCTGGTACAGTCACTGTGTACATACATTACATTACTTATCCTGTATTATACTCCAGAGCTGCGCTCACTATTCTGCTGGTGCAGTCACTGTGTACATACATTACGTTACTTATCCTGTGTTATACTGCAGAGCTGCGCTCACTATTCTGCTGGTACAGTCACTGTGTACATACATTACATTACTTATCCTGTATTATACTCCAGAGCTGCACTCACTATTCTGCTGGTACATTCACTGTGTACATACATTACATTACTTATCCTGTATTATACTCCAGAGCTGCACTCACTATTCTGCTGGTACAGTCACTGTGTACATACATTACTTTACTTATCCTGTATTATACTCCAGAGCTGCGCTCACTATTCTGCTGGTACAGTCACTGTGTACATACATTACATTACTTATCCTGTATTATACTCCAGAGCTGCGCTCACTATTCTGCTGGTACAGTCACTGTGTACATACATTACATTACTTATCCTGTATTATACTCCAGAGCTGCACTCACTATTCTGCTGGTACATTCACTGTGTACATACATTACATTACTTATCCTGTATTATACTCCAGAGCTGCACTCACTATTCTGCTGGTACAGTCACTGTGTACATACATTACTTTACTTATCCTGTATTATACTCCAGAGCTGCGCTCACTATTCTGCTGGTACAGTCACTGTGTACATACATTACATTACTTATCCTGTATTATACTCCAGAGCTGCACTCACTATTCTGCTGGTACAGTCACTGTGTATATACATTACATTACTTATCCTGTATTATACTCCAGAGCTGCGCTCACTATTCTGCTGGTACAGTCACTGTGTACATACATTACATGACTTATCCTGTATTATACTCCAGAGCTGCGCTCACTATTCTGCTGGTACAGTCACTGTGTACATACATTACATTACTTATCCTGTATTATACTCCAGAGCTGCGCTCACTATTCTGCTGGTACAGTCACTGTGTACATACATTACATTACTTATCCTGTATTATACTCCAGAGCTGCGCTCACTATTCTGCTGGTACAGTCACTGTGTAACCAGTATGTAATATTAATCCCTCCATGTATAGCATGTACAGTATACATTATATACATCTATTTGGAACATTCATTGTCTAGTATATACAGTTATAGCCTTCCCGGATCTCGGATGTCCTTGAGATATAAGACGTCAAGTTTTGAGATGGTTTTCTTGTAGATTGAAAAACATTGCCCGAGTAAAGAGAGCGCAGCACATGAAACAGAATGGGGAATTGGCTGCGTTTTTGAAAGTGTGAAACATGGGAAATATTTATGAATTTATTTTTGCTTTTGGCTTTTTTTGCACCTCTGTTCTTGTTGCGTCTTATAGTGACAAGACGCTCCGAGATTTCTCACTTGTTGGTTGCTTTTGATACACACAGAAACCTGCTGCGAGTCTAAATTGACATTCAGACTTCAAAAAAATTGCAAAATGGTCTTAGGATGCTGCAGAACTATAAAATCAACTTGAAGAACTTCTGGCTAGTTCGAGGGTCGGAGCAGGTTTGAGACCTGGAGTCTTGACTTTAACCCTTTCCTCTAACCTCAGTATATCAATATGATCCTGATCCCTTGTATCTATTATTTTCGGCCCATTGACAGGATCACGGGGTCAGGTCACGAAGACGATGGTAATTTTATGCTTAGACCAGGGTTGAGCGATCGTGTTCGGAAAAGATCGGATTCAGATCGGCGATCAAGCAAATTTACTGTTCTGGATCAGGTGGAAAATGATCGGAAATGGGATTCCAAAATCGATCCTGAAATCTCAAGATCGGCTCAACTCTAGCTTAGACATCATAAACCTGTATATGCAGTATATATACTAGCTTTTACCCGCGACTTCGTCCGCGGAACCCCGACCCCCTGCAGGACCCACCTGGAGCGGTGCGCAGGCTTGTTCCTTTGCCTTGTGTCCGCAGCGGGTCCTTCCTACACCTGTGGGTCCATGGACCCTCGGGGCCCACCCTGCAGCCCGCTGGAACTGTTTAGCTCCTCTCCCTCCTGGCACCCGCCACCCCACTTTCTCCCTACCCGCTTCCCCATGTGGTCACTCCTTCCTCCTACCCCGTGCCCCTTTGCCCCCCAGGAATGTGACCCCTTCCCCCCCTAACCCCATGCCCCCTTCTCCCGTGTTATGTACTCCGTGCCCCCTTTATCCCCCTACCCCATGCCTCCATTCCCCGTCTTACCTACCCGTGCCCCCCCACCCTGCGGCCCGCTGGAACTCTTTACCTCCTCTCCCTCCTGACGCCCGCCACCCCCCTTTGTCCCTACTCGCTTCCCCATGTGGTCATTCCTTCCTCCTACCCCATGCACCCTTCCCCCGTCTTACCTACCTCGTGCCCCCTTTTCCCCCACCAGACCCTGCCGATCGTGTGTCCCCTTTCCCCCTACCAACCTGTTGCCCCGGCCTCACCACACCCTGGCCTTCCCGTGCACCGATGTTCCGACTTGTAGTGTCCAGAGATGGCAGACGCTGCGGGACAGCTGGCCGAACCGGAGTTCCAGAGCGCAGCGAGGGCGACCCCCTGTCCGGCACGGCAGAGTACTGTGGCCCCGTGGTGAGGCCACACAGGTGGGGCAGCGTATGGACTTGTCGCTGCCCCAGAGTAGAGCCCCTTGTGCAGGACGCTCCGGACCTCTCAGAGACGCCATGTTGGTGTGGCCGGACGATAACTCCGCCCACATAGAGAAGCGGCATCCAATCAGGTGAGCTGCTGAAGGGGCTGGGATGACGTCATCCCAGGTCCTATAGCGTGTCAGATCCTGCCGCGAATTGAACTGTGAGAAGTACCAGGCACGGGAGTGAATAGCAATGGTGTCCGGTTTCCAAAACAGCCATGCATATAGTGTGTTTGAGCAGTGCAGTGTATGGCAGTATTACTTAGGCGCTCTACGTTGGCATTTCTTTGGACTGTGTAGGGCTGATTTTTGGACAATTTGGTGGTTTAAATTGGGACTTGTATGTATAATCGTTGCACAGCACTGCTATATGGGCACTCTATGGGCGGTATTATTTTTTTCACTGTGTATTGGTGTTATGACAGAGAATGCGTCGCTTGAAAAGGCACTTTTTTTTTATTCAGCATATGAAAATTTTTCATGATTTAAAAAAAAAATAAAAAATTCTATGTGACTATATCCTGTAATTTTCACTCTGGCTAGTAAGCCAAAAATTAGGCTGGTATTTGCCAGTAATGTAAGTTTTTGGGTTTTTTTACATCATAGATAGGATTGAGATAGAGGATAAAACCGCTGACCCATCCTTATATCCGCAACTGCCCTTATAATTATGGACAGAAAATAAAATTAAAAACATATCGAAAGAAAATCAGAATAAAAAAAAAAAAAAGATGAAAAAACGAGTTTTAATCAATAAAAATTCCAAAAAATTGGTGAGAAGTGAAAAGTCACCCGATCTTTTTCTACAATATTACAGTTGACTAACCCTTGACCAACCCCGGACCATGGTTAGTCAATCTGCTGAACCTTGCAAAACATTGAGAGTATTCCCACTCCAAGCAATGCTCAAACCCATGGTTTTATGGACACCTTTGTGCAATTTGGTAAAAATAATGCATCGCCCCTTGGGGCCCTAGAAGGTTGCATCGGGGGCGCTCTTCTTTACTTCTGTTCTCACTTACAGCAATTCCTTCCCCTACACAGAGAAACAGCTGGAGGTAAAAAAAAAAAAAAAAAAATACTAAATTATACAAAATTTAAAAAATAAATTTTAAATAAAAAAATCATTCTGCTTCCCAAATATTGCACCTAAACTTTTTGATCCTGGTGCCCTAAGATTTTGTAGAAATTGACCGTTCTTCATGTATTTCACCCATTCTTCTTAGTCAAGGGGTTAATTCCGCAAGTAGTCGATGGCTAATGGAACAGGGTAAATATTTTTGAAGGAAATTAAATTTGCTCAATTCTCCAGGGGAAAAAAAATGACAAGACTGATAAAATAAAATAAAAAAATCTTTTTGAAATATTTAATTGTATTTTGTCTCGGTTTCAGGGTTGTAACGCACAATGACTTCATAGAGGATCTCATCTCCGTAATTATCCCTTCAGTGCGGACTAAAGACACTCGGGGATCGGAGGAAAATTCTCTCAATTATTTCTGCCTTCAGACGGTCACACTCGTCCTTTACTGCAACTGGAATCTCTATGACCAGAATGACGAACCAAGAAAAGTGGGTCAATCTCAGCCCTGCAGAGTTCTCTCAACTTCAAAAGTATGCGGAATGTGAGTATAATTTGCTTGGAATATTCTAATCTTCACACTTAATTTCCAGTGCGCGGCGAGTGCGCTCTGGAGAGAACGGAGATGGCGACCGCGCCAAACCCCGGGGGCACAACAGTCTACTGTATATCTGTATATTCCAATCTTGTAATTATGAGGGTCAATTCGTAGGAACAGGTCGCCCGATCCTGCAACAGTTACCTATCTGCTGGTATTGTACTGATGGAGGCCGAGCATGTATAGTCAGAGGCAGTACTCAGTTATCAGACAATGAGTTGTAGAAGGTTGTGGGCAAATGAGTTTTGATAATATAGATATGTTCTTGTATGATGTAGTAGTATTATAGTAGTTATATTCTTCTACATAGGAGCAGTATTATAGTAGTTATATTCTTGTACATAGGAGCAGTATTATAGTAGTTATATTCTTGTATATAGGAGCAGTATTATAGTAGTTATATTCTTGTACATAGGAGCAGTATTATAGTAGTTATATTCTTGTACATAGGAGTAGTATTATAGTAGTTATATTCTTGTACATAGGAGGTAGTATTATAGTAGTTATATTCTTGTACATAGGAGTAGTATTATAGTAGTTATATTCTTGTACATAGGAGGTAGTATTATAGTAGTTATATTCTTGTACATAGGAGTAGTATTATAGTAGTTATATTCTTGTACATAGGAGCAGTATTATAGTAGTTATATTCTTGTACATAGGAGGTAGTATTATAGTAGTTATATTCTTGTACATAGGAGCAGTATTATAGTAGTTATATTCTTGTACATAGGAGGTAGTATTATAGTAGTTATATTCTTGTACATAGGAGTAGTATTATAGTAGTTATATTCTTGTACATAGGAGTAGTATTATAGTAGTTATATTTTTGTACATAGGAGCAGTATTATAGTAGTTATATTCTTGTACATAGGAGCAGTATTATAGTAGTTATATTCTTGTACATAGGAGTAGTATTATAGTAGTTATATTCTTGTACATAGGAGTAGTATTATAGTAGTTATATTCTTGTACATAGGAGTGGTATTATAGTAGTTATATTCTTGTACATAGGAGTGGTATTATAGTAGTTATATTCTTGTACATAGGAGTAGTATTATAGTAGTTATATTCTTGTACATAGGAGGTAGTATTATAGTAGTTATATTCTTGTATATAGGAGTAGTATTATAGTAGTTATATTCTTGTACATAGGAGTAGTATTATAGTAGATATATTCTTGTATATAGGAGCAGTATTATAGTAGTTATATTCTTGTACATAGTAGCAGTATTATAGTAGTCATATTCTTGTACATAGGAGGTAGTATTATAGTAGTTATATTCTTGTACATAGGAGTAGTATTATAGTAGTTATATTCTTGAACATAGGAGTAGTATTATAGTAGATATATTCTTGTACATAGGAGAAGTATTACAGTAGTTATATTCTTGTACATAGGAGGTAGTATTATAGTAGTTATATTCTTGAACATAGGAGTAGTATTATAGTAGATATATTCTTGTACATAGGAGAAGTATTACAGTAGTTATATTCTTGTACATAGGAGGTAGTATTATAGTAGTTATATTCTTGTACATAGGAGTAGTATTATAGTAGTTATATTCTTGTACATAGTAGCAGTATTATAGTAGTTATATTCTTGTACATAGGAGGTAGTTTTATAGTAGTTATATTCTTGTACATAGGAGTAGTATTATAGTAGTTATATTCTTGTACATAGGAGCAGTATTATAGTAGTTATATTCTTGTACATAGGAGGTAGAATTATAGTAGTTATATTCTTGTACATAGTAGCAGTATTATAGTAGTTATATTCTTGTACATAGGAGTAGTATTATAGTAGTTATATTCTTGTACATAGGAGTAGTATTATAGTAGTTATATTCTTGTACATAGTAGCAGTATTATAGTAGTTATATTCTTGTACATAGGAGTAGTATTATAGTAGTTATATTCTTGTACATAGGAGGTAGTATTATAGTAGTTATATTCTTGTACATAGGAGTAGTATTATAGTAGTTATATTCTTGTACATAGGAGTAGTATTATAGTAGTTATATTCTTGTACATAGGAGTAGTATTATAGTAGTTATATTCTTGTACATAGGAGCAGTATTATAGTAGTTATATTCTTGTACATAGGAGGCAGTATTATAGTAGTTATATTCTTGTACATAGGAGTAGTATTATAGTAGATATATTCTTGTATATAGGAGCAGTATTATAGTAGTTATATTCTTGTACATAGTAGCAGTATTATAGTAGTTATATTCTTGTACATAGGAGTAGTATTATAGTAGTTATATTCTTGTACATAAGAGTAGTATTATAGTAGTTATATTCTTGTACATAGGAGGTAGTATTATAGTAGTTATATTCTTGTACATAGAAGTAGTATTATAGTAGTTATATTCTTGTACATAGGGGGAGAATTATAGTAGTTATATTCTTGTACATAGGAGCAGTATTATAGTAATTATATTCTTGTACATAGGAGGTAGTATTATAGTAGTTATATTCTTGTACATAGGAGTAGTATTATAGTAGTTATATTCTTGTATATAGGAGTAGTATTATAGTAGTTATATTCTTGTACATAGGAAGTAGTATTATAGTAGTTATATTCTTGTACATAGAAGTAGTATTATAGTAGTTATATTCTTGTACATAGGAGCAGTATTATAGTAGTTATATTCTTGTACATAGGAGGCAGTATTATAGTAGTTATATTCTTGTACGTAGGAGTAGTATTATAGTAAATATATTCTTGTATATAGGAGCAGTATTATAGTAGTTATATTCTTGTACATAGTAGCAGTATTATAGTAGTTATATTCTTGTACATAGGAGTAGTATTATAGTAGTTATATTCTTGTACATAGGAGTAGTATTATAGTAGTTATATTCTTGTACATAGGAGGTAGTATTATAGTAGTTATATTCTTGTATATAGGAGTAGTATTATAGTAGTTATATTCTTGTACATAGGAGTAGTATTATAGTAGATATATTCTTGTATATAGGAGCAGTATTATAGTAGTTATATTCTTGTACATAGTAGCAGTATTATAGTAGTTATATTCTTGTACATAGGAGGTAGTATTATAGTAGTTATATTCTTGTACATAGTAGCAGTATTATAGTAGTTATATTCTTGAACATAGGAGTAGTATTATAGTAGATATATTCTTGTACATAGGAGAAGTATTACAGTAGTTATATTCTTGTACATAGGAGGTAGTATTATAGTAGTTATATTCTTGTACATAGGAGTAGTATTATAGTAGTTATATTCTTGTACATAGTAGCAGTATTATAGTAGTTATATTCTTGTACATAGGAGGTAGTTTTATAGTAGTTATATTCTTGTACATAGGAGTAGTATTATAGTAGTTATATTCTTGTACATAGGAGCAGTATTATAGTAGTTATATTCTTGTACATAGGAGGTAGAATTATAGTAGTTATATTCTTGTACATAGTAGCAGTATTATAGTAGTTATATTCTTGTACATAGGAGTAGTATTATAGTAGTTATATTCTTGTACATAGGAGTAGTATTATAGTAGTTATATTCTTGTACATAGTAGCAGTATTATAGTAGTTATATTCTTGTACATAGGAGTAGTATTATAGTAGTTATATTCCTGTACATAGGAGTAGTATTATAGTAGTTATATTCCTGTACATAGGGGCAGTATTATAGTAGTTATATTCTTGTACATAGGAGTAGTATTATAGTAGTTATATTCTTGTACATAGGAGCAGTATTATAGTAGTTATATTCCTATACATAGGAGTAGTATTATAGTAGTTATATTCTTGTATATAAGAGTAGTATTATAGTAGTTATATTCTTGTATATAAGAGTAGTATTATAGTAGTTATATTCTTGTACATAGGAGGTAGTATTATAGTAGTTATATTCTTGTACATAGAAGTAGTATTATAGTAGTTATATTCTTGTACATAGGGGGAGAATTATAGTAGTTATATTCTTGTACATAGGAGCAGTATTATAGTAATTATATTCTTGTACATAGGAGTAGTATTATAGTAGTTATATTCTTGTACATAGGAGTAGTATTATAGTAGTTATATTCCTATACATAGGAGTAGTATTATAGTAGTTATATTCTTGTACATAGGAGTAGTATTATAGTAATTATATTCCTGTACATAGGGGCAGTATTATAGTAGTTATATTCGTGTACATAGGAGTAGTATTATAGTAGTTATATTCTTGTACATAGGAGCAGTATTATAGTAGTTATATTCTTGTACATAGGAGTAGTATTATAGTAGTTATATTCTTGTACATAGGAGGTAGTATTATAGTAGTTATATTCTTGTACATAGGAGGTAGTATTATAGTAGTTATATTCTTGTACATAGGAGCAGTATTATAGTAGTTATATTCTTGTACATAGGAGTAGTATTATAGTAGTTATATTCTTGTATATAAGAGTAGTATTATAGTAGTTATATTCTTGTACATAGGAGGTAGTATTATAGTAGTTATATTCTTGTACATAGTAGCAGTATTATAGTAGTTATATTCTTGAACATAGGAGTAGTATTATAGTAGATATATTCTTGTACATAGGAGAAGTATTACAGTAGTTATATTCTTGTACATAGGAGGTAGTATTATAGTAGTTATATTCTTGTACATAGGAGTAGTATTATAGTAGTTATATTCTTGTACATAGTAGCAGTATTATAGTAGTTATATTCTTGTACATAGGAGGTAGTTTTATAGTAGTTATATTCTTGTACATAGGAGTAGTATTATAGTAGTTATATTCTTGTACATAGGAGCAGTATTATAGTAGTTATATTCTTGTACATAGGAGGTAGAATTATAGTAGTTATATTCTTGTACATAGTAGCAGTATTATAGTAGTTATATTCTTGTACATAGGAGTAGTATTATAGTAGTTATATTCCTGTACATAGGAGTAGTATTATAGTAGTTATATTCCTGTACATAGGAGTAGTATTATAGTAGTTATATTCCTGTACATAGGGGCAGTATTATACTAGTTATATTCTTGTACATAGGAGGTAGTATTATAGTAGTTATATTCTTGTACATAGGAGTAGTATTATAGTAGTTATATTCCTGTACATAGGAGTAGTATTATAGTAGTTATATTCCTGTACATAGGGGCAGTATTATAGTAGTTATATTCTTGTACATAGGAGTAGTATTATAGTAGTTATATTCTTGTACATAGGAGCAGTATTATAGTAGTTATATTCTTGTACATAGGAGCAGTATTATAGTAGTTATATTCTTGTACATAGGAGTAGTATTATAGTAGTTATATTCTTGTACATAGGAGGTAGTATTATAGTAGTTATATTCTTGTACATAGGAGGTAGTATTATAGTAGTTATATTCTTGTACATAGGAGCAGTATTATAGTAGTTATATTCTTGTACATAGGAGTAGTATTATAGTAGTTATATTCTTGTATATAAGAGTAGTATTATAGTAGTTATATTCTTGTACATAGGAGGTAGTATTATAGTAGTTATATTCTTGTACATAGAAGTAGTATTATAGTAGTTATATTCTTGTACATAGGGGGAGAATTATAGTAGTTATATTCTTGTACATAGGAGCAGTATTATAGTAATTATATTCTTGTACATAGGAGGTAGTATTATAGTAGTTATATTCTTGTACATAGGAGTAGTATTATAGTAGTTATATTCTTGTATATAGGAGTAGTATTATAGTAGTTATATTCTTGTACATAGGAAGTAGTATTATAGTAGTTATATTCTTGTACATAGAAGTATTATTATAGTAGTTATATTCTTGTACATAGGAGCAGTATTATAGTAGTTATATTCTTGTACATAGGAGGCAGTATTATAGTAATTATATTCTTGTACATAGGAGCAGTATTATAGTAGTTATATTCTTGTACATAGTAGCAGTATTATAGTAGTTATATTCCTGTACATAGGAGTAGTATTATAGTAGTTATATTCTTGTACATAGGAGTAGTATTATAGTAGTTATATTCTTGTACATAGGAGGTAGTATTATAGTAGTTATATTCTTGTATATAGGAGTAGTATTATAGTAGTTATATTCTTGTACATAGGAGTAGTATTATAGTAGATATATTCTTGTATATAGGAGCAGTATTATAGTAGTTATATTCTTGTACATAGTAGCAGTATTATAGTAGTTATATTCTTGTACATAGGAGGTAGTATTATAGTAGTTATATTCTTGTACATAGGAGTAGTATTATAGTAGTTATATTCTTGTACATAGGAGGTAGTATTATAGTAGTTATATTCTTGTACATAGGAGTAGTATTATAGTAGTTATATTCTTGAACATAGGAGTAGTATTATAGTAGATATATTCTTGTACATAGGAGAAATATTACAGTAGTTATATTCTTGTACATAGGAGATAGTATTATAGTAGTTATATTCTTGTACATAGGAGTAGTATTATAGTAGTTATATTCTTGTACATAGTAGCAGTATTATAGTAGTTATATTCTTGTACATAGGAGGTAGTTTTATACTAGTTATATTCTTGTACATAGGAGTAGTATTATAGTAGTTATATTCTTGTACATAGGAGTAGTATTATAGTAGTTATATTCTTGTACATAGGAGCAGTATTATAGTAGTTATATTCTTGTGCATAGTAGCAGTATTATAGTAGTTATAGTCTTGT
Organism: Leptodactylus fuscus; assembly: GCF_031893055.1. Lineage (NCBI taxonomy): Eukaryota > Metazoa > Chordata > Amphibia > Anura > Leptodactylidae > Leptodactylus > Leptodactylus fuscus. Next base: position 218,270,245 of record NC_134268.1, on the reverse strand, counting down.
ACATAGGAGTAGTATTATAGTAGTTATATTCTTCTACATAGGAGTAGTATTATAGTAGATATATTCTTGTACATAGGAGGCAGTATTATAGTAGTTATATTCTTGTACATAGGAGTAGTATTATAGTAGTTATATTCTTGTATATAGGAGGTAGTATTATAGTAGTTATATTCTTGTACATAGGAGGTAGTATTATAGTAGTTATATTCTTGTACATAGGAGCAGTATTATAGTAGTTATATTCTTGTACATAGGAGTAGTATTATAGTAGTTATATTCTTGTATATAAGAGTAGTATTATAGTAGTTATATTCTTGTACATAGGAGGTAGTATTATAGTAGTTATATTCTTGTACATAGGAGTAGTATTATAGTAGTTATATTCTTGTACATAGGAGTAGTATTATAGTAGTTATATTCTTGTACATAGTAGCAGTATTATAGTAGTTATATTCTTGTACATAGGAGTAGTATTATAGTAGTTATATTCCTGTACATAGGAGTAGTATTATAGTAGTTATATTCCTGTACATAGGGGCAGTATTATAGTAGTTATATTCTTGTACATAGGAGTAGTATTATAGTAGTTATATTCTTGTACATAGGAGCAGTATTATAGTAGTTATATTCCTATACATAGGAGTAGTATTATAGTAGTTATATTCTTGTATATAAGAGTAGTATTATAGTAGTTATATTCTTGTATATAAGAGTAGTATTATAGTAGTTATATTCTTGTACATAGGAGGTAGTATTATAGTAGTTATATTCTTGTACATAGAAGTAGTATTATAGTAGTTATATTCTTGTACATAGGGGGAGAATTATAGTAGTTATATTCTTGTACATAGGAGCAGTATTATAGTAATTATATTCTTGTACATAGGAGTAGTATTATAGTAGTTATATTCTTGTACATAGGAGTAGTATTATAGTAGTTATATTCCTATACATAGGAGTAGTATTATAGTAGTTATATTCTTGTACATAGGAGTAGTATTATAGTAATTATATTCCTGTACATAGGGGCAGTATTATAGTAGTTATATTCGTGTACATAGGAGTAGTATTATAGTAGTTATATTCTTGTACATAGGAGCAGTATTATAGTAGTTATATTCTTGTACATAGGAGTAGTATTATAGTAGTTATATTCTTGTACATAGGAGGTAGTATTATAGTAGTTATATTCTTGTACATAGGAGGTAGTATTATAGTAGTTATATTCTTGTACATAGGAGCAGTATTATAGTAGTTATATTCTTGTACATAGGAGTAGTATTATAGTAGTTATATTCTTGTATATAAGAGTAGTATTATAGTAGTTATATTCTTGTACATAGGAGGTAGTATTATAGTAGTTATATTCTTGTACATAGTAGCAGTATTATAGTAGTTATATTCTTGAACATAGGAGTAGTATTATAGTAGATATATTCTTGTACATAGGAGAAGTATTACAGTAGTTATATTCTTGTACATAGGAGGTAGTATTATAGTAGTTATATTCTTGTACATAGGAGTAGTATTATAGTAGTTATATTCTTGTACATAGTAGCAGTATTATAGTAGTTATATTCTTGTACATAGGAGGTAGTTTTATAGTAGTTATATTCTTGTACATAGGAGTAGTATTATAGTAGTTATATTCTTGTACATAGGAGCAGTATTATAGTAGTTATATTCTTGTACATAGGAGGTAGAATTATAGTAGTTATATTCTTGTACATAGTAGCAGTATTATAGTAGTTATATTCTTGTACATAGGAGTAGTATTATAGTAGTTATATTCCTGTACATAGGAGTAGTATTATAGTAGTTATATTCCTGTACATAGGAGTAGTATTATAGTAGTTATATTCCTGTACATAGGGGCAGTATTATACTAGTTATATTCTTGTACATAGGAGGTAGTATTATAGTAGTTATATTCTTGTACATAGGAGTAGTATTATAGTAGTTATATTCCTGTACATAGGAGTAGTATTATAGTAGTTATATTCCTGTACATAGGGGCAGTATTATAGTAGTTATATTCTTGTACATAGGAGTAGTATTATAGTAGTTATATTCTTGTACATAGGAGCAGTATTATAGTAGTTATATTCTTGTACATAGGAGCAGTATTATAGTAGTTATATTCTTGTACATAGGAGTAGTATTATAGTAGTTATATTCTTGTACATAGGAGGTAGTATTATAGTAGTTATATTCTTGTACATAGGAGGTAGTATTATAGTAGTTATATTCTTGTACATAGGAGCAGTATTATAGTAGTTATATTCTTGTACATAGGAGTAGTATTATAGTAGTTATATTCTTGTATATAAGAGTAGTATTATAGTAGTTATATTCTTGTACATAGGAGGTAGTATTATAGTAGTTATATTCTTGTACATAGAAGTAGTATTATAGTAGTTATATTCTTGTACATAGGGGGAGAATTATAGTAGTTATATTCTTGTACATAGGAGCAGTATTATAGTAATTATATTCTTGTACATAGGAGGTAGTATTATAGTAGTTATATTCTTGTACATAGGAGTAGTATTATAGTAGTTATATTCTTGTATATAGGAGTAGTATTATAGTAGTTATATTCTTGTACATAGGAAGTAGTATTATAGTAGTTATATTCTTGTACATAGAAGTATTATTATAGTAGTTATATTCTTGTACATAGGAGCAGTATTATAGTAGTTATATTCTTGTACATAGGAGGCAGTATTATAGTAATTATATTCTTGTACATAGGAGCAGTATTATAGTAGTTATATTCTTGTACATAGTAGCAGTATTATAGTAGTTATATTCCTGTACATAGGAGTAGTATTATAGTAGTTATATTCTTGTACATAGGAGTAGTATTATAGTAGTTATATTCTTGTACATAGGAGGTAGTATTATAGTAGTTATATTCTTGTATATAGGAGTAGTATTATAGTAGTTATATTCTTGTACATAGGAGTAGTATTATAGTAGATATATTCTTGTATATAGGAGCAGTATTATAGTAATTATATTCTTGTACATAGTAGCAGTATTATAGTAGTTATATTCTTGTACATAGGAGGTAGTATTATAGTAGTTATATTCTTGTACATAGGAGTAGTATTATAGTAGTTATATTCTTGTACATAGGAGGTAGTATTATAGTAGTTATATTCTTGTACATAGGAGTAGTATTATAGTAGTTATATTCTTGAACATAGGAGTAGTATTATAGTAGATATATTCTTGTACATAGGAGAAATATTACAGTAGTTATATTCTTGTACATAGGAGATAGTATTATAGTAGTTATATTCTTGTACATAGGAGTAGTATTATAGTAGTTATATTCTTGTACATAGTAGCAGTATTATAGTAGTTATATTCTTGTACATAGGAGGTAGTTTTATACTAGTTATATTCTTGTACATAGGAGTAGTATTATAGTAGTTATATTCTTGTACATAGGAGTAGTATTATAGTAGTTATATTCTTGTACATAGGAGCAGTATTATAGTAGTTATATTCTTGTGCATAGTAGCAGTATTATAGTAGTTATAGTCTTGTACATAGGAGTAGTATTATAGTAGTTATATTCTTCTACATAGGAGTAGTATTATAGTAGATATATTCTTGTACATAGGAGGCAGTATTATAGTAGTTATATTCTTGTACATAGGAGTAGTATTATAGTAGTTATATTCTTGTATATAGGAGGTAGTATTATAGTAGTTATATTCTTGTACATAGGAGGTAGTATTATAGTAGTTATATTCTTGTACATAGGAGCAGTATTATAGTAGTTATATTCTTGTACATAGGAGTAGTATTATAGTAGGTATATTCTTGTATATAAGAGTAGTATTATAGTAGTTATATTCTTGTACATAGGAGGTAGTATTATAGTAGTTATATTCTTGTACATAGGAGCAGTATTATAGTAGTTATATTCTTGTACATAGGAGTAGTATTATAGTAGTTATATTCTTGTACATAGGAGTAGTATTATAGTAGTTATATTCTTGTACATAGGAGTAGTATTATAGTAGTTATATTCCTGTACATAGGAGTAGTATTATAGTAGTTATATTCTTGAACATAGGAGTAGTATTATAGTAGATATATTCTTGTACATAGGAGAAATATTACAGTAGTTATATTCTTGTACATAGGAGGTAGTATTATAGTAGTTATATTCTTGTACATAGTAGCAGTATTAGGGCTAGTTCACACGTGAGTATAAGGGGAGGTTTTTGACAGCGGATTTCGCGTCCAAAACCTCCCCTTATAATGGTAGTCTATGGAGACCGCCGGGCTTCTGTTCTCCGCTAGCGGCGAGCTGCTGCTAGCGGAGAAAAGAAAGGACATGTCCTTTCTTCAGGCGGAAGCCGCGCAGACTCAGCCGCGCGGCTTCCGCCCCCGGCAGCTCCCTCCTATGTCGGCTCATTCATTTGAGCCAACAGCAGAGGGTTAAGCCGCGACAGCGATGGTCGCGGCGGGCGGGTTTTGACAAGAGAGAGACGCGGCTCGCCGCGTCTCTCTCTGTGTCAAAACCCGCGCGGGCAGTTCACGTGTGAACTAGCCCTTATAGTAGTTATATTCTTGTACATAGGAGGTAGTTTTATACTAGTTATATTCTTGTACATAGGAGTAGTATTATAGTAGTTATATTCTTGTACATAGGAGCAGTATTATAGTAGTTATATTCTTGTGCATAGTAGCAGTATTATAGTAGTTATAGTCTTGTACATAGGAGTAGTATTATAGTAGTTATATTCTTCTACATAGGAGTAGTATTATAGTAGTTATATTCTTGTACATAGGAGGCAGTATTATAGTAGTTATATTCTTGTACATAGGAGGCAGTATTATAGTAGTTATATTCTTGTACATAGGAGTAGTATTATAGTAGATATATTCTTGTACGTAGGAGTAGTATTACAGTAGTTATATTCTTGTACATAGGAGGTAGTATTATAGTAGTTATATTCTTGTACATAGGAGTAGTATTATAGTAATTATAATCTTGTACATAGGAAGTAGTATTATAGTAGTTATATTCTTGTACATAGGAGGTAGTATTATAGTAGTTATATTCTTGTATATAGGAGTAGTATTATAGTAGTTATATTCTTGTACATAGGAGGCAGTATTATAGTAGTTATATTCTTGTACATAGAAGTAGTATCATAGTAGATATATTCTTGTACATAGGAGTAGTATTATAGTAGATATATTCATTTTCATAGGAGCAGTATTATAGTAGTTATATTCTTGTACATAGGAGTAGTATTATAGTAGATATATTCTTGTACATAGGAGCAGTATCATAGTAGTTATATTCTTGTACATAGGAGCAGTATTATAGTAGTTATATTCTTGTACATAGGAGCAGTATTATAGTAGTTATATTCTTGTACATAGGAGTAGTATTATAGTAGTTATATTATTGTACATAGGAGAAGTATTATAGTAGTTATATTCTTGTACATAGGAGTAGTATTATAGTAGTTATATTCTTGTACATAGGAGGTAGTATTATAGTAGTTATATTCTTGTACATAGGAGGTAGTATTATAGTAGTTATATTATTGTACATAGGAGTAGTATTATAGTAGTTATATTCTTGTACATAGGAGTAGTATTATAGTAGTTATATTCTTGTACATAGGAGTAGTATTATAGTAGTTATATTCTTGTACATAGGAGGTAGTATTATAGTAGTTATATTCTTGTACATAGGAGGTAGTATTATAGTAGTTATATTCTTGTACATAGGAGGTAGTATTATATTAGTTATATTATTGTACATAGGAGCAGTATTATAGTAGTTATATTCTTGTACATAGGAGTAGTATTATAGTAGTTATATTCTTGTATATAAGAGTAGTATTATAGTAGTTATATTCTTGTACATAGGAGGTAGTATTATAGTAGTTATATTCTTGTACATAGAAGTAGTATTATAGTAGTTATATTCTTGTACATAGGGGGAGAATTATAGTAGTTATATTCTTGTACATAGGAGCAGTATTATAGTAATTATATTCTTGTACATAGGAGGTAGTATTATAGTAGTTATATTCTTGTACATAGGAGTAGTATTATAGTAGTTATATTCTTGTATATAGGAGTAGTATTATAGTAGTTATATTCTTGTACATAGGAAGTAGTATTATAGTAGTTATATTCTTGTACATAGAAGTAGTATTATAGTAGTTATATTCTTGTACATAGGAGCAGTATTATAGTAGTTATATTCTTGTACATAGGAGGCAGTATTATAGTAGTTATATTCTTGTACATAGGAGTAGTATTATAGTAGATATATTCTTGTATATAGGAGCAGTATTATAGTAGTTATATTCTTGTACATAGTAGCAGTATTATAGTAGTTATATTCTTGTACATAGGAGTAGTATTATAGTAGTTATATTCTTGTATATAGGAGTAGTATTATAGTAGTTATATTCTTGTACATAGGAGTAGTATTATAGTAGATATATTCTTGTATATAGGAGCAGTATTATAGTAGTTATATTCTTGTACATAGTAGCAGTATTATAGTAGTTATATTCTTGTACATAGGAGGTAGTATTATAGTAGTTATATTCTTGTACATAGGAGTAGTATTATAGTAGTTATATTCTTGTACATAGGAGTAGTATTATAGTAGTTATATTCTTGAACATAGGAGTAGTATTATAGTAGATATATTCTTGTACATAGGAGAAATATTACAGTAGTTATATTCTTGTACATAGGAGGTATTATTATAGTAGTTATATTCTTGTACATAGTAGCAGTATTATAGTAGTTATATTCTTGTACATAGGAGTAGTATTATAGTAGATATATTCTTGTACGTAGGAGTAGTATTATAGTAGTTATATTCTTGTACATAGGAGTAGTATTATAGTAATTATAATCTTGTACATAGGAAGTAGTATTATAGTAGTTATATTCTTGTACATAGGAGGTAGTATTATAGTAGTTATATTCTTGTATATAGGAGTAGTATTATAGTAGTTATATTCTTGTACATAGGAGGCAGTATTATAGTAGTTATATTCTTGTACATAGAAGTAGTATCATAGTAGATATATTCTTGTACATAGGAGTAGTATTATAGTAGATATATTCATTTTCATAGGAGCAGTATTATAGTAGTTATATTCTTGTACATAGGAGTAGTATTATAGTAGATATATTCTTGTACATAGGAGCAGTATCATAGTAGTTATATTCTTGTACATAGGAGCAGTATTATAGTAGTTATATTCTTGTACATAGGAGCAGTGTTATAGTAGTTATATTCTTGTACATAGGAGTAGTATTATAGTAGTTATATTATTGTACATAGGAGAAGTATTATAGTAGTTATATTCTTGTACATAGGAGTAGTATTATAGTAGTTATATTCTTGTACATAGGAGTAGTATTATAGTAGTTATATTCTTGTACATAGGAGGTAGTATTATAGTAGTTATATTATTGTACATAGGAGTAGTATTATAGTAGTTATATTCTTGTACATAGGAGTAGTATTATAGTAGTTATATTCTTGTACATAGGAGTAGTATTATAGTAGTTATATTCTTGTACATAGGAGGTAGTATTATAGTAGTTATATTCTTGTACATAGGAGGTAGTATTATAGTAGTTATATTCTTGTACATAGGAGGTAGTATTATATTAGTTATATTATTGTACATAGGAGCAGTATTATAGTAGTTATATTCTTGTACATAGGAGTAGTATTATAGTAGTTATATTCTTGTACATAGGAGGTAGTATTATAGTAGATATATTCTTGTACATAGGAGCAGTATTATAGTAGTTATATTCTTGTACATAGGAGCAGTATTATAGTAGTTATATTCTTTTACATAGGAGGTAATTTTTATTAGTAAAAACAAAACAAAAATACATTACATTCCAGCAGAATTAATAACTAATAATAATAATAATATAACATAAATCAGACATGTCTGTCAGATAACAAAAATGAGAATCACTTTAACTTAAGAGTCCATTGCTGGCAGGATAAAGAGGGGGGAAAAAAAATAAATCCATAAATAAATGAACAGACTTATTTGCAGTGTTATCAGAATATTCAGCAATCGATATATACATTTCTCCACAATTTTACATTATCAGACATTTTTCTGACCTCCAGAGACTTTATCCACCTCAGTTCAGACATGATATATGTGACAGCGGTCATATGACGGAAGGGCTCTCTGTGTAGGGACTCCTGGGTCCTTGTATGCCAGTGATAATATTTGATGACAGTAATAATAATATACAGGGTCTCCCGGTTAATGTCACCTATATTAGTTGGGATGCCATATATGATTTCGGGGTATTTGAGTGATTGTAATCGGGGAATTTTCAGCCTCCGGGATATTTCCTGCCAGATCTTTCGCCCTCCCCCGCACTCTGATATAAAATGTGCCATGGTCTCCTCCTGCTGACAACCTAATGGACATGCCCGATCTGTCACACTGAGATGTTTTAAGTTGCCTCTTACAAAAAGTTTCCCATGCAGAGATAGCCAGGCAATGTCAAAGAACTTTGCAGGGAGCCTCCGACCAGTGAGGAGCCTCAGACTATCCTGCAGGGTTATAGATGTGCAGTCCCTCAATGCCGGCTGGAGACAATAGAAGGTCTTACATACCCTGGTGTATAGATCTCTCCTGGTCTTACTCACCAGATAGGTCTTTTCAATACCCCATTTTTTCAGGCACCTTATGCCATAGTCCAGATACTGGGGGAGGTAGTCACGAGTCGATCGACCCCTCTTAAGGCTGCCGCCTCGCACCCAGGATTCTGCAAAAGGCAATATCCAATTCCTGATACTATTTACCCACAGGGAGCTGTTATCTGAGTCCAGGCAACCAAAATTTACTTTTAGAAACATGGAGTCAAAAAACACCCTTGGATTTAACATATCCAGCCCACCCTCTCTCCTCTGTAGGTAGGTTATCCCTCTTTTTACTGGGTTCAACCTGTTCCCCCACAAAAGTTGGAAGAACAGGCTAAAGAGCCTAGCGGAGAAAGATTCTGGCAAAGGAAAGACAACAGAGACGTACAAGAAGACAGGGACCAGGTAAGTCTTCAACATTTTAACCCTTTCTCTATAGGTCAGCCTCCAGTTCTTCCATCGCTGAACCTTTGCATTTCCAGATTCCAACTTTTCTTCCCAATTTAGTCTGCAATTATCATCCCTCCCGAATTTCACCCCAAGGATCTTAATATAGGAGGAGGCCTGTGCAAACTGCGGCAGATCAAATGTAGGACCAGTATGACCCGTCCAGAGAGCTTGACTCTTCTCAAGGTTGACAAGAGACCCGGAGGCCTCTGAGTAACTTCTGATGGCTGCAGACAACATCTCCACCTCACGAGGCTCAGATATCACCACAGTCACATCATCCGCGTAGGCAACAACTCTCAGGGGCAAGCAGTGGGGGACCGGCGCCCCCTGAAAATCACACTCCTGCAGTGACCTAAGAAACGGGTCTATGGCAAACACGTACAGTAATGGACTCAGTGGGCAACCTTGTCTCACCCCTGCCTCAACCCTGAAAGCATCACCCTGCCAACCATTAATCAGAGGAAAGCTCTCCGCCTCACGGTACAAAGTTCTCAGCCAATCCACAAATTGTCCCGGAATACCGTACTTTGTCAAAGTCGCCCATAGATACTCATGGTCTACTCTGTCAAAGGCCTTAGCCTGGTCAAGACTCACAACATATCTCCCACACCTCAGAGCTTTACATCTCTCAAACATCTCCCTTATCGAGATAACTGCTCCAGAGATGTTCCGCCCTTTAACTGTGCCAAACTGTGAGCCTGCCAACAGTGCCGGGGACAAACAAACTAATCTAGAGAACAGAATTTTTGCAAGAATCTTCCTATCGACATTCAAGAGGGCAATCGGCCTCCAGTTCTTGATGTCACTAGGCTCTTTACCTTTAGACAGCAGGATCAGGGAGGACACTCTCATGGATGGAGGCATCAGGTGGTTTTCTAGACTAGTTTTGTATACATCCACGAGAATTGGTGCCAAGAGGTCTCGGAATTTCTTATAGAACTCAGCTGTAATCCCATCTGGACCTGGTGCCTTCTTCAGATGTAACTTATCTATGGCCTCTTTCACCTCCTCCACTGTTAACTCTGCTGTCAAAGGAGAAAAGTCCAAATCATTAGTATCAGGACCTGGAGTTGCCTCCAAGAATTGAGCCACCTTCTCTCTATCCAAAACCTTCTTCTGAAACAAGTCAGCATAGTAAGTTCTCACCACCCCCAGGATACCCTCCCGAGACTCCTGTAAAACACCCTGGGAGTCAGTGAGACCTGTGACCGATTTATTTGCCACCCGCTCCCTGCAATTCTCAAAAGGATCCGGAGCCCCTAAGGACCCATAATCCCGTTCAAGAACCAGGGATGTATACCTGCGGTACTGATACTGACTGATCTCAGATTTCAGCCGGTCAATCTTCTGTTGGTTATCCCCGCCCGCCGAATAGAGTGACTCTAATTCTTTCCGCAGCCTGAGATACTGGCTATACTTACTCTTCCCCTTCTTAACTGACAGTCTCCTTAAGAGGGATCTGATCTCCTCCTTGACATCCTCCCACCAGTCTGCCATGTTGTCATAAAACACCACTCTCTCAAGCTGGTTCTGAAATAGAGAGTGGACACAACTCCGGACACAGTCATCGTCCAAGAGGCTGGAATTGAGCTTCCATAGGCCTCTCCCAATATCAGGGCGTTTTGTGGAGCCCAAGCAAAAATACAAAGCCAGATGGTCAGAATAAGGGACTGTCTTTTCACTTTTCTCACTAACATGCTCAGCGGGACTGACCAGAGCTAAGTCTATCCGACTGCATCTACCAGCGCAGGAGTAAGTGAATTTTGGTTTCCTACCACCCTCAGTAAACACATCAGACAGACCAGCCTGTGAAATAATTCTGCTTAAGACCTTGCAGTCCCTGGTGAGAGGCCGACCAGTAGGTCTGTCACTGGATGACATGGTGGCATTGAAGTCCCCTGCCATGACTACCGGAACAGATGTAAACAAGTACTGCTTGACTTCATCAAACAGACGTGCCCTTTCCATCACCGACAGCGGTGGACCATAGATATTAATGAGTCGGAGCCTTCTGCCTCGGATGGTAACTTCTAAAACCAGGCACCTCCCCATCAGAACCTCAGTTAATCTGTGTATGGTGACATCAGGGGTGTTAAACAGTATAGAAACCCCGGCATAAGGTTCCACAGCCAGAGACCAGAAGGACGGGCCAGATTTCCATTCTCTCTCTGCTTCTCGTATTAGTCCTAAAGTATTTAAACGGGTTTCTTGTAAGAAATAGACATCGGCATCAAGATATCTCAGATGTTCATACACTGCGTGTCTTGTCCTCCTTGCTCGGATGCTATTCACATTACTAGAGATAACTTTAAGATAGAAACCTGCCATCAGAACAACTAGGAATATGAGAAACAGAGAGATGGGCCCCATTGTCATAGATCAGAGTCAGAGGTGTCCTGGTGACCAGCTGTTTCCATGTCCGATTCGGACTGCCCCTCATCTCGGTGGGGTCTCCTCTTATTGGGAGGATCGCCCTCTGGTTCATCCTCATACTCCGCCATCATTCGTGAGAGTTCTCTGTCTAGTTCTGCTTCTCCGTCTGACTCTGATAGGACACTAAATCTATTCCCCGTTGCAGTGACCTCGCCTGCACTACTTACTCTCATCTTTGTAGGCTTTTCTACTGTGGTCCACTCACCCTCAGGCTTACGGCTGGCTTTATCCTTCTTCCTCCTTTTATTATTGTTGGATGATCGGGCAGGAGAAGAGACGACCACTGAGGGTTGTACAACCTGCTCGACAACCTCCATGGTCGTCTCAATGGGTCCCGACTCGGCCTGGTCTTGGGTGGTATCACCTGTATGTGGTTGAGGCTCCGCCTCCGTGACTACTGACCCTGACAATAGCGCCTCCTCCTCCTCCTGTATGTCATCAGCCGCTGCCAGCAAGTCCTCATCAGGGCTATCCTTACAGATGTTATGCCAGGCATCAGGACAATCTCTGTGGGGGTGACCGATCCGACCGCACAGGTTACACCTAATGCTTTGGCATGTGGCACTCACGTGGCCCATTTCATTACATAGGCTACACTTTACCATGGAGCATACACTGGCCACATGGCCGGCCTTCCCACACTTGAAGCACCGGCGAGGCTGACCCGCATAGAAGCAGATCCCTTTTTCTCGGCCTATAAAGAACGAATTGGGCAGATGTTGGGTTATGTTGTTCTGCTGACGCAACTTCACCAGGACCCTCCACCCACCGGTCCAGACCCCGTCTTCATCCCTGTTCTTACTAAGATCGGACATGAGGTCACAATGCCTCCTGAGCCAGATGACAATATCCTGAGGGGGAACGGCTTCATTCCAAAATACAATTGTGACAGAGGCTGTATCTGGCCTAGAGATGGGGATGAAACTGAACTTATCCCAACCTTCCGTATCTCTCAACCTGGTGAGATTGGCCCAGAACCGGTCCAGATCAGACATCAGCTTAAAACTAACATCATACCCCTGGCGGTCAGGAAGGTTTATGACGGCCAGGATATCAGTCGGCACAAAGCCCATCTGGGTACATAGGAGCTCTCGGACCACAAACCTCCTATCCGGCAGATCCTCCTTGGCACCTCCGTGCCTAAACCTGACTACATTCCTCCTCCTGAAAGCCTGGCCTGTATAATTGGAGTTTGATGCAAAAGATGGAGCACCGCGGCTCCAGGCATTCCCTGAGGAGGTACGGCCAGATCCGCCATCTTGGCATGTTTGTGGGCGCTGTGTGGGCTGCTGAGCACCTGTACCATGTGGTTCTGCTACTGCGCGAGTATCTAGAGGGGGAAAGTCCTGCACACTGGACTGTCCTGTGTCCGCCCCACCATCAACCTCTATGTCTGCAATATCACCAGACTCCAGAGACTGGACTGCAGAGGGGTCTGACGCCATAGATCGTGAAGGATCCCCCCCAGAAACACCTTCCCCTGCTGGGCCGTTATCACATACAGGAATATCCATAATATCAGGCACATTAGTCAGACAATCAGCGACAGCAGAGTCCTGCACAGCAGAGTCCATATTAGTATTATAGTCAGCGGCAGCAGAGTCCTGCATAGCAGAGTCCATATTACCACTACAGTCAGCGGCAGCAGAGTCCTGCACAACAGAGTCCACAACCTGTAACCCCAAATATGTTACTCCCCCAGTACCTTCAGGTAAGAGTCCATAGTCCTGCTGCAATGACTTGTCTCCTGGGACTTGTGGTGTCTGCACAGCTGCTACTTCATTACCATTAGGCAGGGGTCCATGACCTGGTTGCAAAGTGCTGGTTGCTGGGACTTGTGGTGCCTTGCTGAGAACTGCTGCAGGTTTTTGCTGTTGCTGAACACTGGTCGCTTTCCCGTACAAATTCCCTTCCTTAAAAGGGAAACTTGCTGGCTGCAGAACTGGTTTTACATGGGACTGCTGGCTGCCACCTTGAGAGGGTTCAGACCCAGCTTTGGCACAAGGTGATGGTGACTTCTGGTATTCCTGGAACCGCTGCTGGTTTCTGTACGATTCTCCCACCGGTCCCATTTGCTCCAGTACAGTCTCGGTCTCCCGTACGTTCTCGGCGAGCTCTTTCGCCAGTGCGCTCAGCTTCCTGTCCAGTAACACCAGTTTCTCAGGGCATGCAGACTTTTTTAGATTATACGCACATTCAATCTGTCTCTGCAGATATATTTTACTGGCCTTCAATGTCTCCAGTCGCTTGACCAGTGCTGGTATCTCATCTGCCAGGCGCAGTTCTGGTGCTCGCTCAGTAGCTGTGACAGTCTGTGCATTGTTGGAGAGCTTTGCAGGTTGGTTACCCCCAGTATGGCTTCTGGTTGGTGTAGCCTGTGATTTCTGACATGCTACGGCTGTTGTCACTGCCATGGGCCCACAATGTCCAGACTGGGGACTATGTCCCAGTTTATTTCCAGTGACTGTACTGCTGGTACCTTGAAGCTTCCCCGCTGGTCTCCCTTTGATCTCCTCCACTGCCTTCACTACATTTTTGTAGTTACCGCTTCCAGATCTTGTCCGCTCAGACCGTACCAATACAGACTGCTGCATGTTCTCCTGCATGGTCTGCTTCTCCAGGGATGTTCTCCTCTGTCTGCAGGAGGGTGGGGTGGACTGGACACCTGCAACCTGCAATGGAGTCTGCACAGGCTGCAAAGTTTGCTCCTTACATTCAACCATTTTGCTTGGTTGTTGCACCGTACTACTGCTTGCTTCCGTTACTTCTTCCTTTACAACTTTCTTCCCATCTTGGCTTGCTGCACTAGGACTGCTGACACACTGGACACGATTCCCATTACTGGGGACTTTAGGATTTCCATCCATTTTTTTAGTTGTCTGGGAATTGCTTCCCAGAGAAGGCCTTGGAGCCTGGGCCTTGGCAGGGGAACTTCCCCACCCAGGGTGGCCCCGCCCTGGGCTATCTCCAGACATCAGGAGCCTCAGGAGAGCTACAAAAACACGTCCTCACAGCTAGGAGGTAGTATTATAGTAGTTATATTCTTGTACATAGGAGCAGTATTATAGTAGTTATATTCTTGTACATAGGAGCAGTATTATAGTAGTTATATTCTTGTACATAGGAGTAGTATTATAGTAGTTATATTCTTGTACATAGGAGGTAGTATTATAGTAGTTATATTCTTGTACATAGGAGCAGTACTATAGTAGTTATATTTTTGTACATAGGAGTAGTATTATAGTAGTTATATTCTTGTACATAGGAGTAGTATTATAGTAGTTATATTCTTGTACATAGGAGTAGTATTATAGTAGTTATATTCTTGTACATAGGAGCAGTATTATAGTAGTTATATTCTTGTACATAGGAGTAGTATTATAGTAGTTATATTCTTGTACATAGGAGTAGTATTATAGTAGTTATATTCTTGTACATAGGGGCAGTATTATAGTAGTTATATTCTTGTACATAGGAGTAGTATTATAGTAGTTATATTCTTGTACATAGGAGCAGTATTATAGTAGTTATATTCTTGTATATAGGAGGTAGTATTATAGTAGTTATATTCTTGTACATAGGAGCAGTATTATAGTAGTTATATTTTTGTACATAGGAGTAGTATTATAGTAGTTATATTCTTGTACATAGGAGTAGTATTATAGTAGTTATATTCTTGTACATTGGAGCAGTATTATAGTAGTTATATTCTTGTACATAGGAGCAGTATTATAGTAGTTATATTCTTGTACATAGGAGTAGTATTATAGTAGTTATATTCTTGTACATAGGAGTAGTATTATAGTAGTTATATTCTTGTACATAGGAGTAGTATTATAGTAGTTATATTCTTGTACATAGAAGCAGTATTATAGTAGTTATATTCTTGTACATAGGAGGTAGTATTATAGTAGTTATATTCTTGTACATAGGGGGCAGTATTATAGTAGTTATATTCTTGTACATAGGAGCAGTATTATAGTAGTTATATTCTTGTACATAGGAGTAGTATTATAGTAGTTATATTCTTGTACATAGGAGTAGTATTATAGTAGTTATATTCTTGTACATAGGGGGCAGTATTATAGTAGTTATATTCTTGTACATAGAAGCAGTATTATAGTAGTTATATTCTTGTACATAGGAGGTAGTATTATAGTAGTTATATTCTTGTACATAGGGGGCAGTATTATAGTAGTTATATTCTTGTACATAGGAGCAGTATTATAGTAGTTATATTCTTGTACATAGGAGTAGTATTATAGTAGTTATATTCTTGTACATAGGAGCAGTATTATAGTAGTTATATTCTTGTACATAGGGGGCAGTATTATAGTAGTTATATTCTTGTACATAGGAGTAGTATTATAGTAGTTATATTCTTGTACATAGGAGCAGTATTATAGTAGTTATATTCTTGTACATAGGGGGCAGTATTATAGTAGTTATATTCTTGTACATAGGAGTAGTATTATAGTAGTTATATTCTTGTACATAGGAGCAGTAATATAACAGCACAGGACATTACAGAATACAGTTCCCACTTTCCTTCAGGCTGTTGGTTTTACCCTTGCAATGACTTGTGTTTGGTTCACATTTAGTGATGTGGAGACTCAGTTAGTAGTAAATGAAGTATCATGGATACGGTGCGTTGCGGTGTTCGTGCTGCAGGATCTTTATTCTGACTTCTAGACCTTGAAATGTTTTTATAGATTGGATTATTTGTTATTAGCATTATCAAGCGTTCCGCGCTGTTTGTGAATAGCCACCCACGTCCGTATTGTATCCATGGTCGTTCTTCTGTATGACACAACTCATAAAAAGATTACCATTTGCATTTAGCATTGCAGTATATAAATTGTCATAGCAACTGGGATCGGGTAATAGCGAGTACATACTGGAGATATTATGCCGCAAAGTTTATGCTGCTCTAGAATACAGTCTTCACATGCTGCAGCTGTAACACGGTTATGAATATTTTAGGAATGTGTTGCTGTTTTCTCCAGGGCTTGTCTATATCCCGAGTCCTGTCCTCCTGCTCCCCACTCCACTGGGTGCCCTGATGTGCTCAGGGTGATATTACTGTCATTAATATCAGATCCAATAACTTGCTGCATATTCCTCTATGGTGTTCTTGCTATTGGGGTGCGCACTGTGGCCCCCACTTTTTAAAGGGTCACATTGCTCCTTCATGACTACATTGGCGCTGCACAGATCTCCCATCAGTGATATGTTCCTCCATGTCAGTAACATACATAAATAGGAACCATCCCTTTAAATGACTCTTCTACATGTTTGAGGTTACATTGCCAGTGCTGGCCACTAGAGGCAGCGTTCCATGGGATTCTATAGCAATTCCTCTCCATACACATTTTTTTCTCATTTTAATTAAATTAATCTTATTAGCAAAAAAAAAAACTTCCTTATACCCCATCATGAGCCGCTTGTTCTGCTCAATCAAAGCAAAGTACCCGGACCCCGAGCGGCAGAGACACATTATACAGTGACTTGGTCATTGAGTATTGCAGCAGAGAGTGTAGTAAATATTCACTGTCTGTAACGATGAATATTTATCAGCGATATTATCCGTCCACCCCGCTCGCTCCTCATTGCAGTATTGTCAGGGCTTTAGACACATTATAAATATTTGATCTGTGTTTTTCTTGGTATTTGCAGCAGAAGTGAAGAAGAAGAAGATTACTGAAGGTCATTTCATGCTGCAAAATAACCGTTCACAGAATGTGGCGCCATTTACTGAGCGTTTAAGGGAGGAGTCCTGTCCTATTGGCATTTACACTGCTGGGAACTAAGTGATGGCATATTGTATCATTGTAATAGAAATGTTTAAGGATGTGAGACTAGAAACAGCGCCACTCCTGTCTATGGGTGTATCTGGTATTGCAGCTATGTTCCATTGAAGCAAATGTGGCAGAACTGCAATATCAGACACAGCCCACTGGCAAAATGTCACTATTTCAAGAAGAAAGTCGTCACCATAAGATTACATGCCACAGTACAGAGATATAGTAGAAAACAAAGCATTATGTGGATACAATCTGCATAAATAGTAGCTAATGTGTACAAGCATTATATTACTTATCCTGTATTATTCTCCAGAGCTGCACTCACTATTCTGCTGGTACAGTCACTGTGTACATACATTACATTACTTATCCTGTATTATACTCCAGAGCTGCGCTCACTATTCTGCTGGTACAGTCACTGTGTATATACATTACATTACTTATCCTGTATTATACTCCAGAGCTGCGCTCACTATTCTGCTGGTGCAGTCACTCTGTACATACATTACATTACTTATCCTGTATTATACTCCAGAGCTGCGCTCACTATTCTGCTGGTGCAGTCACTCTGTACATACATTACATTACTTATCCTGTATTATACTCCAGAGCTGCACTCACTATTCTGCTGGTACAGTCACTGTGTACATACATTATATTACTTATCCTGTATTATATTCCAGAGCTGCGCTCACTATTCTGCTGGTACAGCCACTGTGTACATACATTACATTACTTATCCTGTATTATACTCCAGAGCTGTGCTCACTATTCTGCTGGTACAGTCACTGTGTACATACATTACATTACTTATCCTGTATTATACTCCAGAGCTGCGCTCACTATTCTGCTGGTACAGTCACTGTGTACATACATTACATTACTTATCCTGTATTATACTCCAGAGCTGCGCTCACTATTCTGCTGGTACAGTCACTGTGTACATACATTACATTACTTATCCTGTACTATACTCCAGAGCTGCGCTCACTATTCTGCTGGTGCAGTCACTCTGTACATACATTACATTACTTATCCTGTATTATACTCCAGAGCTGCACTCACTATTCTGCTGGTGCAGTCACTCTGTACATACATTACATTACTTATCCTGTATTATACTCCAGAGCTGCGCTCACTATTCTGCTGGTACAGTCACTGTGTACATACATTACATTACTTATCCTGTACTATACTCCAGAGCTGCGCTCACTATTCTGCTGGTGCAGTCACTGTGTACATACATTACATTACTTATCCTGTATTATACTCCAGAGCTGCGCTCACTATTCTGCTGGTACAGTCACTGTGTACATACATTACATTACTTATCCTGTATTATACTCCAGAGCTGCACTCACTATTCTGCTGGTGCAGTCACTGTGTACATACATTACATTACTTATCCTGTATTATACCCCAGAGCTGCACTCACTATTCTGCTGGTACAGTCACTGTGTACATACATTACATTACTTATCCTGTATTATACTCCAGAGCTGCGCTCACTATTCTGCTGGTACAGTCACTGTGTACATACATTACATTACTTATCCTGTATTATACTCCAGAGCTGCACTCACTATTCTGCTGGTGCAGTCACTGTATACATACATTACATTACTTATCCTGTATTATACTCCAGAGCTGCACTCACTATTCTGCTATGTGATGTGTTTCGGTGTGTACTGTGAAGTTGTAGTGCTGTAAGGTCGTGCGATATTTGCTATAGTATATTCATCTTTTCTCCTTTTTTTTAAGATTCAACCAAGAAACTTAAGGATGTCTTGGAGGAGTTTCATGGTAATGGAGTCCTGTCCAAATATAACCCAGAAGCGGTAATACATCTATTTTTATGGCGTGTGATTGTCCTATTACTTTATAAGACTGTGTTCACACCTAGTGTATTGTTATAGTATATTCCCCTTAATTGACCTCAGTATAACAGTAATGGCAGCCATCGGGTATATACAGTATGTATGATGCTGGGATGTGATCAGATCCTATCCTAATGTAGATTATGGGGGGATATCTCCTGCCCCGTACAGTAGTCTCCAGGATACAAGTTGCATTTTTTGTGCAAATTGGGTTTCTGGATAGAGATGAGTGAACCGGTTTGAGGACCCGGGAAAAAAAATATTTGGGCCAAACCAAATACAAGAGTGAGTTAATAGGATTTTGGTCTGACCCCTAATTTTCCTTCTCTGTTTGTGTATTCGGAGGGCTACAATAGCAGTGGGGCTACCTCGCCCCATTACCCAACACACAGCACCCCCCACATCATTGTGCTCTGCAGCCTTCCATGTTAGTATCATAGCAGAATCCTAACAAAGAAAAATTCTGCCTGAAGTTTGATATTGTGGTGAACAGATGTACAATGTTATCTGGCAACAAATGTGCAGCGTTCTGCCAACCGAGACACAGATACAGTAACATCAGACATTCTATCACTGTGTCATGCCTCGGGATAACTCTGCGAGTAGTGATGGAGTCTTGGAGGAAAGCCATTGATTAGATTTAGTTGCAATACTGCGCCTGACCACACGGTGCGCTGTTAAAACAACAATATGTCTAGGAGCACCATAGAGTACAAAGTCCACTCATTCATACTCCAGAATAGAGGAGCTGGACTTGGTGCTCGTCTTTGATTTATGCCACGGTCTCGCTTGCAGTTGTTTGGATAGAGATGTTGTGTTATTTTTGATTCTCTGCCCTAATAGATGGAATGAATGTTGTAATTAAATTATAGGAGGAGATCCCGGTATGTCTATGGAACGGGCTGGCTCAGTTTAGCAAACCATCCAGGGTTAACCATAACCAAAAATCCTACAACTGGTTGTTTACTTCAATGTGTCTTGACCAGATCCTGGGGACTACAACTTGGGTATTCAACTGGTAAAGTCCACACCCAAAAATGTTGGATGGGGTTGAGGTCAAGGCCAAACCAAACTGCCAAACCATGCCTTATTGGAACTTGGTTTGTGCAATGGGGCATAGTCTAGCTCAAACAGAATATACGTCTTCCCCAAACTGTTCCCTCAAAGATTGAAGTGACAATTGTCCAAAATATCCTGGTCTACCGGAACTAAAGGACCAAGGCAGACCCCTGAAAACTAACCTCATAGTTTTACCGCCTCCTCTACCAATGGTGGCATTGTGCTTTACACCTCTCCGTGTGACACTTATAGTACCATGCTGGGTGTCACGGAGCTCCAAATTTCTGGCCATTTTGACACTAATTAAGGTGATACAGGACTGGATATTATAGGGCGAGGGGCTGGATATTACAGGGCGAGGGGCTGGATATTACAGGGCGAGGGGCTGGATATTACAGGGTGAGGGGCTGGATATTACAGAGTGAGGGGCTGGATATTGTAGGGCGAGGGGCTGGATATTACAGAGTGAGGGGCTGGATATTACAGGGCGAGGGGCTGGATATTACAGGGCGAGGGGCTGGATATTACAGGGTGAGGGGCTGGATATTACAGAGTGAGGGGCTGGATATTGTAGGGTGAAGGGCTGGATATTACAGAGTGAGGGGCTGGATATTGTAGGGCGAGGGGCTGGATATTACAGGGCGAGGGGCTGGATATTACAGGGCGAGGGACTGGATATTATAGGGCGAGGGGCTGGATATTACAGGGCGAGGGGCTGGATATTACAGGGTGAGGGGCTGGATATTACAGAGTGAGGGGCTGGATATTGTAGGGCGAAGGGCTGGATATTACAGGGCGAGGGGCTGGATATTACAGGGCGAGGGGCTGGATATTACAGGGTGAGGGGCTGAATATTACATGGCAAGGGGCTGGATATTATAGGGCGAGGGGCTGAATATTACATGGCAAGGGGCTGGATATTATAAGGCGAGGGGCTGGATATTATAAGGCGAGGGGCTGGATATTACAGGGTGAGGGTCTGGATATTACAGGGCAAAGGGCTGGATATTGTAGGGCGAGGGGCTGAATATTACAGGGCGAGGGGCTGGATATTACAGGGCAAAGGGCTGGATATTGTAGAGCGAGGGGCTGAATATTACAGGGCGAGGGGCTGGTTATTGTAGAGTGAGGGGCTGGATATTATAGGGCAAGGGGCTGGATATTATAGGGCGAGGGCTGGATATTACAGGGTCAGGGTCTGATATTACAGGGCAAAGGGCTGGATATTGTAGGGCGAGGGGCTGGATATTACAGGGCGAAGGCCTAGTTATTACAGGGCGAGGGGCTGGATATTACAGGGCGAGGTGCTAGATATTACAGGGCGAGGTGCTGGATATTACAGGGCAAGGGGCTGGATATTATAGGGCGAGGGGCTGGATATTACAGGGTGAGGATCTGGCTATTACAGGGCGAAGGGCTGGATATTGTAGGGCGAAGGGCTGGATATTGTAGGGCGAGGGGCTGGATATTACAGGGCGAGGGCCTAGTTATTACAGGGCGAGGGCCTAATTATTACAGAGCGAGGGGCTGGATATTGCAGGGCAAGGTGCTGGATATTACAGGGCAAGGGGGCAGATATTGCCCGTCCTCAAGCTCAGGGAAGGGGCAGACAGACAACCAAAACACCCCCTCCCCTTTCCTAGCACCCAGCAACTACTGCACCCAAAAACTCCAACCATTTTAATTTTTGAAATCCAGTAGCTGCTGCATTCCCCGCACCACCTCAGCTTATAATCGAGTCAATAAGTTTTCCCAGTATTTTGTGGTAAAATTAGGAGCCTCGGCTTATATTCGGGTCGGCTTATACTCGAGTATAAATAATAAATAAATATAAATAAATAATAATAATGATAATAATAATAATAATAATAATTAAACAATAATAATAATAATAATTTCCTTGTCCTGAATCTGGACTCGCTCTTTGACCAGAGTGTACTAGAGGGCGCTCCAGCCTTGTACTGACACCGGCAGCCTCCAAGGCTTGGCATTCATTGATAATTTTTGCAATTAACATTTTTACGTCAGCCATGACAAGAAATCTGCAAATCCAGGATAGCTGGGAATGAGACAAGTCTCCCGGGTGCCGGAGCAGGACTGCGGGGACTCCGATTACAGAGAGGCTTCATGACTGTACTAATCCTGAGTGCTGCCATTATTCACTAACTTCCCGCTCCCCTTTGCATTGCTGTACATTTTCTAATCTAATGTCTGGGACACTGGGATTTGCCTGCAAAGAGAGAAGACCACTGGGAGCTCGAGCGAGGGCCCGGGCAAATCTATCATCTTAATGTAACGTTGTAATGTAGTATAAAGAAATCTCCATTCTAATGAATTTCCAGGGATGCTGAGCCCGAGCTGGAGGATGTAAGCCTATCATGTCATACCAAAATACCGGGGCGGTGTCAAGGTCTGCGGAGTGTCCTGGTTAGGATATGTGTGGGAGCACTAAATAATACGGTCATATAGTGTCCTCTGGTGATCAAGTACTTATAGTACAGTAACATGCATATGATGTAGAGGATTCCACAAGACCCCTGGTGTCGGGAACAAGAAGTTAGCAGCACATCTTGTCCATCCTAGAAGATGCTTGGGGCGGCCTTCATCTATCATCCCACAGATGATCAATCAGATTGAGATCTGACCATCTCTGCCATCAAAGAAGGTTCTTGGTCTGTACAATGTTTGGGTAGGTGGAGTATGTGTCACATCCACATGGTGCCAAGAGCCAAGGTTTCCAGCAGAACGTTGCACAAACCATCACATTGACTCCCCAGGTCCTTCTTTCCAACTGGTGTCATCTCCAACCCATGTATTCGGGCACGTAGATGATGTAACACGTGATCCATCAGACCAGGCACCTTCTTCCATTGAGTCATCGTCCAGTTCTGATGCTCACGTCCATTGTAGGTGATTTTGGTGGTGGACAGGGGTCAGAATGGGCGCTATGACTGGTTGGTGGTTTTCCTTCCTAACCACTACAAACCATGAACACCGCACAAGACCTACTGTATGGAGCTGCTCTGATCCCCGATTACATGAATGAGTGAGCCAATAGTTCGACTTGGGAGTCCATACCTCAACCTGGCCTTCCATCAGTTCCTCTCGGTACTTGCAGACAGTTTTTGGTAGAACTGGGTAGGGTGGTTGTTCCCGCCGCCATCTTGGAGAACTTAGCCCTATTCTTCTGTGGATGTTGCTTGCTCCAATCTGTCTGTCTCTTCATGTCATCCCAGACAGACTGGGCTATATCACCACTTTCAGGACTCTTCCTCCAAAGGACAAAGGTCACACCAAATATTTTTCTATTTTCTTCATTCTGGTAACTGAACCAACTCTTAACCCTTCTATTTCTGATCTTCTCACCGTACAGTATTTGCCCCACCTGCCTACAACTTTCTCAGCACGGAATCTCTCCACTGGTTATGATTTATTACACCGCTCTTACTTAATGATATCTGAGAAGAATCTTTTGGACGACTTGTCAGTACTGAGAAAAGCAAGAACATCGCAGAGAAAATCATTTCCAGGAAGGAATCCTGGCACCCCGGCGAGCTCCCTGGAAATAGATGATGGGACGAAGCCATGTTATCTCCACGATACAAATGACACATCTGATCGGACACTAAAAATACTCCATCTGCAGACTCGGAGGGCCGGGGTGACAGATTTAATGTCTTGTCTTATCCCACGTGCCTACCTGGGGCATCACAAACTTGTCTCATTGCCATCACTAGCAAGGAACAGAGTGTCATCTTAAAGGGGACCTTGTACCTCCGGGTCGCTCTGCCTCTTTCCTCTTGGGGGTTCTGATGTCCCTTGTACCTGGTTCTGATCACAGGGTTCGGGGTCAGAATCAGCTCAGAACTCCCAAGTCCAGCGGCAACAATTGCCCGGGTCAGGTAAATCCATTTAAAGTCCATGGAAACCCCTTTAACCCACGCCATGGACTTGGGAGTAGGGTTGAGCCAATCTTAAGATTTCAGGATCGATTTTAAAATCTGATCATTTTCCAGCTGATCGCGATTGTCAAATTTACTCGATCGCCGATCGGGATCCGATCTTTCCCGATCCTGATCGCTCAACCCTAATTGTATATTATATGTACAGTAGGGTTGAGCCAAACTTGAGATTTCAAAATCCAATTTTCGATAATTTTCTAGCCCATCCTGATCATGAAATTTGCTCAATCGTCGATCGGGATCCGATCTTTTCCGATCCCGATCGCTCAACCCTACTTGGGAGCCAAGTTAATAGAAAGTGTTACAATGTATTCAAGTCATACAATCAGCACCTATGACCCAGTAAGTATGTGCCCCCTGCCCCTCCTTCTATACAATGTAACCCATACATAATACCGCCATATAACTCCAGGTCACACACTGCCACATAGTCTTTTTCAGCGTATTCTCTGGATTGAGTCGTCCTTTGGCTATTTGAACCGTTGACATAATAAGAGTGAACTCGAGGAGCGACTTGTACAATGTGACGGAAGAAATCTCATTAGACACTCGAAGAAATGTTCCCAGATCTACAAAGGAGAGTATTATATCCCTGGTGTACGGTATAATACTAATATTAGCAGCTCATAGCAGAGAATGACAAGGGCTGGAGTGTAATGGGAGACGGAGAAGAGCAATGACAGCGCTTTATAAGTCACTTTTACTTGTTTTGGCAATTATTTCAATTTTTAGTCTTTTTTTTTTTTTAATTTTTATAATCTGCAATAAAATCCATCGTATTACATTATATTTAGCATTTATGTTTTATGGTTATTACAATTTTACTTTGTTACTTTTATTTATTTTTATTGATGGTTTTTATAACTTTTGCAGAATAGAGATTGTGAAATTATTTTGATCGCTTCATAAGTTTTGTTTTTCCTTTTTATTTCTATTTTTATGTTTTTGAATTTAAGTTATTGCATGTGTTGTATATATATTAATAACTGATAGGAAGTCACATTACGCTCTGTATGTAATGTATACAATATGTACAAAATACTGCACCTACTCCGAATGATAATATGGCTTTCTTGTTTCTTTACATGTCTCCCAGAAACAGGATATTCTCAATCAGGTAAATTTTTGAAATACTACATTTTGTAATAATTTTATGCACAACATAGACATTATATTCTTGTACATAGGTGCAGTATTATAGTAGTTATATTCTTGTACATAGGAGGTAGTATTATAGTAGTTATACTCTTGTACATAGGAGCAGTATTATAGTAGTTATACTCTTGTACATAGGAGCAGTATTATAGTAGTTATATTCTTGTACATAGGAGGTAGTATTATAGTAGTTATATTCTTGTACATGGAGTAGTATTATAGTAGTTATATTCTTGTACATAGGAGGTAGTATTATAGTAGTTATACTCTTGTACATAGGAGCAGTATTATAGTAGTTATACTCTTGTACATAGGAGCAGTATTATAGTAGTTATACTCTTGTACATAGGAGCAGTATTATAGTAGTTATATTCTTGTACATAGGAGCAGTATTATAGTAGTTATATTCTTGTACATAGGAGTAGTATTATAGTAGTTATATTCTTGTACCTAGTGGGCAGTATTATAGTAGTTATATTCTTGTACATAGGAGGTAGTATTATAGTAGTTATATTCTTGTACATAGGAGCAGTATTATAGTAGTTATATTCCTGTACATAGGAGCAGTATTATAGTAGTTATATTCTTATACATAGGAGTAGTATTATAGTAGTTATATTCTTATACATAGGAGTAGTATTATAGTAGTTATATTCTTGTACATAGGAGCAGTATTATAGTAGTTATATTCTTGTACCTAGTGGGCAGTATTATAGTAGTTATATTCTTGTACATAGGAGCAGTATTATAGTAGTTATATTCTTGTACATAGGAGGTAGTATTATAGTAGTTATATTCTTGTACATAGGAGGTAGTATTATAGTAGTTATATTCTTGTACATAGGAGTAGTATTATAGTAGGTATATTCTTGTACATAGGAGGTAGTATTATAGTAGTTATATTCTTGTACATAGCAGCAGTATTATAGTAGTTATATTCTTGTACATAGGAGGTAGTATTATAGTAGGTATATTCTTGTACATAGGAGGTAGTATTATAGTAGTTATATTCTTGTACATAGCAGCAGTATTATAGTAGTTATATTCTTGTACATAGCAGCAGTATTATAGTAGTTATATTCTTGTACATAGGAGCAGTATTATAGTAGTTATATTCTTATACCTAGTGGGCAGTATTATAGTAGTTATATTCTTGTACATAGGAGCAGTATTATAGTAGTTATATTCTTGTACATAGGAGGTAGTATTATAGTAGTTATATTCTTGTACATAGGAGGTAGTATTATAGTAGTTATATTCTTGTACATAGGAGTAGTATTATAGTAGTTATATTCTTGTACATAGGAGGTAGTATTATAGTAGTTATATTCTTGTACATAGGAGGTAGTATTATAGTAGTTATATTCTTGTACATAGCAGCAGTATTATAGTAGTTATATTCTTGTACATAGCAGCAGTATTATAGTAGTTATATTCTTGTACATAGCAGCAGTATTATAGTAGTTATATTCTTGTACATAGGAGCAGTATTATAGTAGTTATATTCTTGTACATAGCAGCAGTATTATAGTAGTTATACTCTTGTACATAGGAGCAGTATTATAGTAGTTATATTCTTGTACATAGGAGTAGTATTATAGTAGTTATATTCTTGTACATGGGAGCAGTATTATAGTAGTTATATTCTTGTACATAGGAGGTAGTATAATAGTAGTTATATTCTTGTACATAGGGGGTAGTATTATAGTAGTTACATTCTTGTACATAGGAGTAGTATTATAGTAGTTATATTCTTGTACATAGGAGTAGTATTATAGTAGTTATATTCTTGTACATAGGAGCAGTATTATAGTAGTTATATTCTTATACATAGGAGCAGTATTATAGTAGTTATATTCTTGTACATAGGAGCAGTATTATAGTAGTTATATTCTTGTACATAGTAGTAGTATTATAGTAGTTATATTCTTGTACATAGGAGTAGTATTATAGTAGTTATATTCTTGTACATAGGAGTAGTATTATAGTAGTTATATTCTTGTACATAGGGAGTAGTATTATAGTAGTTATATTCTTGTACATAGGAGGTAGTATTATAGTAGTATATTCTTGTACATAGGAGGTAGTATTATAGTAGTTATATTCTTGTACATAGGAGGTAGTATTATAGTAGTTATATTCTTGTACATAGGAGCAGTATTATAGTAGTATATTCTTGTACATAGGAGGTAGTATTATAGTAGTTATATTCTTGTACATAGGAGGTAGTATTATAGTAGTTATATTCTTGTACATAGGAGTAGTATTATAGTAGTTATATTCTTGTACATAGGAGGTAGTATTATAGTAGTTATATTCTTGTATATAGGAGTAGTATTATAGTAGTTATATTCTTGTACATAGGAGCAGTATTATAGTAGTTATATTCTTGTACATAGGAGGTAGTATTATAGTAGTTATATTCTTGTACATAGGAGTAGTATTATAGTAGATATATTCTTGTACATAGGAGGTAGTATTATAGTAGTTATATTCTTGTACATAGGAGTAGTATTATAGTAGTTATATTCTTGTACATAGGAGGTAGTATTATAGTAGTTATATTCTTGTACATAGGAGTAGTATAATAGTAGTTATATTCTTGTACATAGGAGGTAGTATTATAGTAGTTATATTCTTGTACATAGGAGGTAGTATTATAGTAGTTATATTCTTGTACATAGGAGTAGTATTATAGTAGTTATATTCTTGTACATAGGAGTAGTATTATAGTAGTTATATTCTTGTACATAGGAGCAGTATTATAGTAGTTATATTCTTGTACATAGGAGCAGTATTATAGTAGTTATATTCTTGTACATAGGAGCAGTATTATAGTAGATATATTCTTGTACATAGGAGTAGTATTATCGTAGTTATATTCTTGTACATAGGAGTAGTATTATAGTAGTTATATTCTTGTATATAGGAGTAGTATTATAGTAGTTATATTCTTGTACATAGGAGCAGTATTATAGTAGTTATATTCTTGTACATAGGAGTAGTATTATAGTAGTTATATTCTTGTACATAGGAGCAGTATTATAGTAGATATATTCTTGTACATAGGAGTAGTATTATAGTAGTTATATTCTTGTACATAGGAGTAGTATTATAGTAGTTATATTCTTGTACATAGGAGCAGTATTATAGTAGTTATATTCTTGTACATAGGAGTAGTATTATAGTAGTTATATTCTTGTACATAGGAGTAGTATTATAGTAGTTATATTCTTGTATATAGGAGTAGTATTATAGTAGTTATATTCTTGTATATAGGAGTAGTATTATAGTAGTTATATTCTTGTACATAGGAGCAGTATTATAGTAATT
This sequence comes from Leptodactylus fuscus, assembly GCF_031893055.1. Classification (NCBI taxonomy): domain Eukaryota; kingdom Metazoa; phylum Chordata; class Amphibia; order Anura; family Leptodactylidae; genus Leptodactylus; species Leptodactylus fuscus. The sequence goes on along the minus strand of NC_134268.1, from coordinate 218,241,474 downwards.
ATATTCTTGTACATAGGAGTAGTATTATAGTAGTTATATTCTTGTATATAGGAGTAGTATTATAGTAGTTATATTCTTGTACATAGGAGCAGTAGTTATTATAGTAGTTATATCCTTATGGTGTTTTTAGATTATAGTATTTCAGTAATGCTAGTGGCTAAACAGTCCTAAAACTGACAAATATTTTTCCTAGAGATTTCCTCCAGGCCATTGTCATTTCCCGTCTCCTCTCCTCCTGACATTTTATATAAGGTGGATTATTCGGTAAGGGTGACAAGGAACAGAATAAAAATGTCATCCAAAGTCAAGAGTAAAATGACCCTGTCCTGCCCCTAATGTCACTTGTCGGTACTATGTGACTATTGCGGTGACTTTTTATGCCCAGTCTACATTTTTCTGCCTCCAGGCAATTGACTTTGAAGGTTTCCAGCTCTTTATGAAGACATTTCTGGAGGTTGACCTGCCTGACGAATTCTGCAAACATCTGTTCATGTCATTTAGCAACAGGTTCCACAACCCCAGTCCTTCCATGCAGAGTAAATCCGCTCTCCTCTCCGGTGGTAAGTCGTGAATGTGATCCGGAATATCACAGAATACAAATATTTTTGTCACTTGGTGATGCCTAAGATTATTATGTGATCTGGATTGCTTACAGGTATTTTTTTTCCATTATAGATATTAACTTTCTCTTAAATTAGCTACACAAAACCGTACAGTCCTAATAACAGTATAAACCTACAGATTATTATTGACGTATAGGTATAACTCATGAAAACTTTCACAGCACTCCATGTGGTTAGGAGTGGTATTGCAGGTAAAGTAAATTACAAAATTTTTAACGGCACTAATACTGTCAGGAAATCAATAAGTTGTCGGATATTTTGGGCAGACTATGTAACCTTGTCCTGTATGGGGAAGGGAGGGCATGATTAGACTCCATATTTGTTTTGTTAAACTCGCAGCCAAAGATAAGACTCGGCGATGTCACGTTTTTATTCCCCGCGGTAATTATCCCATTGTGTGAATGATGTCCCCATAGTTATGACTCTCCCTGATAGACAGGTTGTCTCCGTGTGCGTGGTGTAACGGTGTAATTACTCATCCGTGTTAGTGAATCCTGAAGCAGGAGACAATAGACCGCTTAACACTGTCAGCCGCCATACAATGAGATAATTCACTGTCTATGGCTTGTCATACCATATCACAGCGCCGCCGCGTTCTACAAGGAGGGGATCCTAGATGGGAATATGACTGGCACCATGATAATTCTATCATTATTCTTCTGGGGCTTGTTGGTTTAACATAAATATTATACGTGATCTCTATAATGGCCGCATCAATGTCGTCTTATACATCACCCTGTACTTTATTACATAATAATAGTACTTCTATATAATGATAGTATGTACGTTACAGCCCCGGTGCCTTAGATGGAAGCCATATTAACAGAGCTAGGAGGGAAATATCAGGGCGGGGGACCTGCTAGAGCCCTGGAGCACCTATGGTAGAGTCATAATGGAGATCTGGCCTATACAGACCCAACTAGTCTCCTTGGGGAGCTGCGGCTGGTGCAGAGAATCTGATAGAATGCTAAGTGGGAAATTATGCAAATTAGCAAAGGGCAAATACTGCCTTACTAGCGCCACCTATTGGTTATTACACCCACAGGTAAGTCTATGGCTTACTAGTGCCACCTACTGGTAACTACACCCACAGGCAAGTCTATGGCTTACTAGTGCCACCTACTGGTAACTACACCCACAGATAAGTCTATGGCTTACTAGTGCCACCTACTGGTTATTCCCCCCACAGGTAAGTCTATAGCTTACTAGTGCCACCTACTGGTAACTACACCCACAGGTAAGTCTATAGCTTACTAGTGCCACCTACTGATAATTACACCTACAGGTAAGTCTATAGCTTACTAGTGCCACCTACTGGTATCTACACCTACAGGTAAGTCTATAGCAGTGATGGCGAACATTTTAGAGACCAAGTGCCCAAACTGCAACCCAAAACCCACTAATTTATCAGAACGTGCCAACGCGACAATTTAACCTTACCAGTTGTTAGGATTGGGTCCCGCAGGTTGCTATCATAGCGCACAGCGCCACCTGCGGGTCAGTCTAACCATCTAGCCTTCACCGTACTGAGCATGCTCAGATGTATTGGAGCTGCTCACAAGCTAAGTGCCATTTCTCCCATACTGAGCATGAGCGGTGAGGTCATGGCCACCTCCCCTATTGGGCGGGGACTTCCCTTTAAATAGTGTGAGCCGACGCCTGCCGGGTGCTCACACTTTGACTAAAATTTCCTCTAACTCCACGGAGTGAATGACAGTAGTCAGGGATAGGCTCTAGTACTACTCAGGCAGGTTTCAGACTAGGCCTCTGTGTGGGGTTCCTCTGCTTCTCCTGGGTGTTGTTAGGTAGGACCTGTAAACCCTGTTAGAGCTACACCAGGGCTAGGAGCGGTAGACGCCGTTCCAGCTTGTAGATCTGCAGCAGGTATGGTCACTATGTGTACTGTCTGACTTCATGTATGGCTCCTGTGTGCAGGACCATGCAAACCCCCCTGGGGACTCCAAGCTGTGTGCAGGAGAATGTTCTGAATTTCCATGGTGGCCCCTAGCTGTTGCAGGGGTAAGTGTGTGTGTGTTTGCTGGCCCGGGGTGAGTGTTAACCCTTGGCAGCCATGTGTGTTTCACTTGTACTGGTGCACTTGGCTGGTGAGCTAAACTGGCAGGATTTTAGTTGCACCTTGTTCACATGGAGTGTCGCACATTACCCACGGTTCACATTAAGTACCGCGCTGCAGTGTCTTTGCAGTAGTTCACACTGAGTTCAGACATACAGCCGCCCACCATTGGTCCTGTGCACCTTGCTGTAGTGTTCTATAGACTAGAGGTTCTGTAGTTTCAAAAAAAAAAAATATATATATATATATATATATATATATATATATATATATATATATATACACAGAACCGTAACACCAGTACACTTTGCTCCACAGTGGTCACCACACAGTACAATCTGCTTCACAGTGTCCCCCACACAGTATAATCTGTTCTACAGATGGGTGCCCACAGAGAGGGCTCTGAGTGCCACCCGTGCCATAGGTTTGCCACCTACTGGTAACTACAAATACAGGCAAGTCTATAGCTTACTAGTGCCACCTACTGGTAACTACACATACACATAGGTCTATAGCTTACTAGTGCCACCTACTGGTAATTACACCTACAGGCAAGTCTTTAGCTTACTGACGCCACCTACTGGAAAACGAGCATGGGGTTCATGATGCTGCGAGTATTAGTAGGATGACTATTCCTTTGATCAGATGGATGGATGCCATGTAGCATCCTTACCTTCCCTTATACTTACTGAAGTCATGGTTAGGAGGGAGGAGAGGTGGCGGTAGAGTTTGGAATGGTACATTTGTGACAGATATGACCTTGATGTTATTGGTGGGGTCCAAGACCTGGAACTTTTTTTTTAAATAACTTTGTTTCAGCATCTTTGGCATATGGACTAATTGCTCTGTAATGTGAAGACTAGAAGTGCTCCACATACTGTACAATGTCCTCTTCATGCCAGACATCTTGGGTCCCGGCTCATTTACCCCACCAAGGATATGTTCTCATGTTTCAATGTACAGATCTCTTACCATGCCATCAAGATGGTGCCTTTGACCTGTAGTCCTTTCTATACAGCCATGGCCCATTTGCCTGGAGAATCACTGGATCTCCTGGGACCTGGCGCTGGAGAGACCCCTAGATAGCGTGTCATTCTGGTGATCAGTAGTGCAGGCGCATGGTCCCTGAACCAATGCCAATGGTATATCAGACAATGGATGGAGGCGAACCTTCAAGAAACGTTCCATTTTGGAGTGTGACAGGTTATGATGATACAGTGCGGTTACTCCCAATTGGACACAATCGTATCACCAGTAAGAATTTCTGGAATCTCAGTAGATGTCTTATATGTTACCTTGTAACGTGGGTCCATGTGACCCCTTAACCAAAAGTAGCTGTGAGGGGTTACCTTTATCTGGGTCCATGTTTGTGAAAACCAGATGCCAGGTCCAGAAGAATCGACATCTGTTCTGTGCTCAAAGCCTCTTATTCTTCATGTATATAGATTGATTGTCTTCTTCTTCTTTACCCCAAAGGTCTCCGCATGAATTATAGGAGTAACAGTTCGTCGCGATCCTCATCCCCGGTGTCCCTGCGACCTCCCGACGTCATCCAGCTGAAAGATATTGTTTGTTATCTGTCACTGCTGGAAAGAGGAAGACCCGAGGACAAGCTGGAGTGTGCGTATACCCCTAGAGGATAGGAGAATGTTGTGTACATTGTATAATGCCAGAACGTATACTGTTACATAGTAATATATAAAAGAAAAAAATATATATCCTTGTACCGTGTTAGCCAGTGGATATGAAATGAAAGAAATTTTCTGAGAGAAGTCCTCAGTAGTTGATACCTTTTTTAATGGCTAACAAAAAGTTTTTTGATGACACATCGAGCTTTCGGGACTATAGAGGTCCCTTCATCAGGATGGTATAACATCCTGATGAAGGGACCTCTATAGTCCCGAAAGCTCAATATGTCATCAAAAAACTTTTTGTTAGCCATTAAAAAAGGTATCAACTACTGAGGACTTCTCTCAGAAAATTTCTTTCATTTCATAGTAATATATAGTATATGCTACATAGTATCCAAATATTGTATATACTCTCCATATATATATATACCGCCCATAGACCTTGATATTTCCTGCCTTTGCGCATTCTCAGGTAAGCAGCGCCCTCTGCTGTCCACATTCAGGTATGACATCCCTCGATCTCCGATTCTTGCCCGCGTTGCCGTCATCCGTATTCTGTGCACAACAACTTATTACAAATGGCTCCCGCCACTTCCCTGACATTCTGTAGACTATAATGCAGTGAGTCACTTCTCCATCCGCGTAGTTCACAAAATCAATGCGGGTAAAACCAATGCGTCATAGCGGCGGCAGCGGGGAAATGATGGGACATGTCAGCACATTAGGGGGATTGTTTTACCTCACTTGATATTATTTTTCTATTGAACATTTTTTCAGTTTTTTTTTTCCTGAGCTGATGTGCGAAAGAAAAGAGGAAACACTAAAGTAATGGCGACCGAAAACGTTATTATTGACATTTATTATAGTTTTATATCTAATGATACAGGAGGTCAATGGCAGAGCAGCTCATCTTCTTACCCATGTCCGTGTGTGTGAGTTATGTGCTCCCTTCTGGTCCTCCGCCGTGTCATGTGACCGGCCATAAGACTCCTGCAGGGACAGCAAGTCACTTTCTCCGTGTATTCCTACAAGTCTCCGGACCGACCAATTGCAGGTGTATAGGACAGTGTAATATAACAGTCACAGCTCTGGTCATGGCAGTCCAGCTGGGAATTGTGAGCAGAGCGGTCACCGCACCGTCCTGTGTGCTAGGATTACCGCTGCGATTTCCTGTGGTCATGATCTGTATCTCCTCCACTGTTCTTCAGCCTCAGCCAACCCTTCATCCTCTTCTAACACTGTCCTCTGCCAGGTCCCACGCTCTTCTGCCACCTCCTCCGTATTTTGCCACCCTCCTCTCTCCTCTGCCGGCCCCCCACTCTCTACCCTCCTCTGCCAGGCCCCATCCTCTTCTGTGTCTCCTCCATATTATGCCACCCTCCAACCTCCTCTACCAGCCCTCACTCTCCTCTGCCGGCCCTCCACTCTCCTCCACCAGCCCCCAGAACTATTGCTGAGGTAGTTTCCGAAGTTGCAGAACCAATGTGCCCCCCCCCCCCTCCAGAAAACTATGAGCCTCGGCTTCCTGACTTTGTGGGCAGGTCAGGAATACAAATTGAGACTGAAGAATTTTTCTGAATCTTTTCTCTGATTTTGTAGATTTTATGGCGCCCAAACAAATATATATGCCTACCCAGGAGCTTGTTCTATACTATAAAGACTGTGAATCTGTAGAATAGCCTACCCAGGAGCTGGTACTATACTGTAAGGACTGTGAATCTGTAGAATAGCCTACCCAGGAGCTGGTACTATACTGTAAGGACTGTGAATCTGTAGAATAGTCTACCAAGGAGCTGGTACTATACGGTAAAGAATGTGAATCTGTAGAATAGCCTACCCAGGAGCTGGTACTATACTGTAAGGACTGTGAATCTGTAGAATAGTCTACCAAGGAGCTGGTACTATACGGTAAAGAATGTGAATCTGTAGAATAGCCTACCCAGGAGCTGGTACTATACTGTAAGGACTGTGAATCTGTAGAATAGCCTACCCAGGAGCTGGTACTATACTGTAAAGACTGTGAATCTGTAGAATAGCCTACTTAGTATCTGGTTCTATACTGTAAGGACTGTGAATCTTTGGAATAGTCTGCAAAAGAACTTGGTCTATTTATCAGGTGAGTGGGTGAGGAGACCTGAAAACCGGGACTCCTGGGAATTTTGAATGAGTCGACATGTCTGCCGTACATGCAGTGCCCCGATAAACTGTCCACAGTAACATCATGGCTGGCTCCTGAATATAGAAAGTTCCTGCATTCATGGTCATATCCATCATTTATTCCCCCATGTGTGTCTTATTGCCGGTCACATGACTCAGCCGGGGCCCAGAAGGGAGCACATAACTCCCATACACAGCCATGGTAAGATTATCTGCTCTACCTCCTACATCAGGGAGGTTTCTATCTAAGAATAGACATTTCTGCAGCCACCACTAAGGTCCACGTACCCTGATCATGAATTCTGAGTGTATAAGGGGGGTCTTGAGGATCCTTATATCAGGGTGGAGGGGGGTTGTAGAGAGTCTCTGACTTGGAGGACCCGTCCTGTCCTGATGTGAATGGACACTTATTCCTCATCTCCTCTGAGGTTCTAGCGCTCCTGAATATATATATATATATATATATATATATATATATATATATATATATATATATATATATATATATATATATAAATCACATGACTATATCTGACCTAAATGATCTAATTGTTGTTATTTCTCCGTTTCTTAATATTTCAGTCATGTTCCGGCTGTATGACACGGATGGGAACGGCTACCTGGACAGCGCGGTGAGTGTCAGGACTTATATACATGTGTGGACTGTACTGTATATAAAGAGTTACCCAATATTACTGAAGTATAGCCGCAGAGCGATAGCCCCGTCTAGTGGTGGCTCTAGGTGCTGCAGCTCGATGTCTATTATATGAATAGGAGCCGATCTGTCTCTGACCTTGTACTTGAGTCACGATAGAAGGGTCCGGGGCCCGAAGAAGCTGAAACAGCTGATAGGTGAAGTATCCGGGTAGATCAGATACTGATGGCCAATCCTATGGACAAGTCATCGATATAAACCCTTTAATACAAGTTCTAGGATAATGAAGTCAATAATATTCGCACCCCTGGTGGTCTGTGGCGGATAACACGTAATGTCAGCGTCAGTGGTGCTCTAGGGCAGATACAGGGCTTATACAAGAATATCTAGTGATCTAGGCTATTAAGGGTATTATTAGGATCGTTGGTGGGCTAGGGCAGATAAGGGGTTAATGTCACCATCACTGGTTGTTAATATTAAAATTTTTGGCTTTGAGCAAATAAAAAGTTAAAAGGGTTGACAAGTGTAAGACAAATGTGATATCTTTATTCCCATAATGGAGCCCCCTCTTGTGTCTTGTACTTCTCCCCCGCTCCACTGGAGTGAATGGGACTGAACTGCAATACCAGCTACAAGCTGTGGACAAGTGTGGCGCTATCCATGACAACAGTGACCCTGCCAGAAGTCAGAATCCCTCAGGAGTGCAGCCCACCAGACACTAATCTATAGACTCCAGACCACTGAACTAATACAGACCCCAGACCAGACCCCTAAACTAATACAGACCCCAGACCAGACCCCTAAACTAATACAGACCCCAGACCAGACCCCTAAACTAATACAGACCCCAGACCAGACCCCTAAACTAATACAGACCCCAGACCCCTAAACTAATACAGACCCCAGACCAGACCCCTAAACTAATACAGACCCCAGACCAGACCCCTAAACTAATACAGACCCCAGACCAGACCCCTAAACTAATACAGACCCCATATCAGACCTCTAAACTAATACAGATCCCAGAGCAGACCTCTAAACTAATACAGATCCCAGAGCAGACCCCTAAACTAATACAGACCCCAGACCAGACCCCTAAACTAATACAGACCCCAGACCAGACCCCTAAACTAATACAGACCCCAGACCAGACCCCTAAACTAATACAGACCCCAGACCAGACCCCTAAACTAATACAGACCCCAGACCAGACCCCTAAACTAATACAGACCCCAGACCAGACCCCTAAACTAATACAGACCCCAGACCAGACCCCTAAACTAATACAGACCCCAGACCAGACCCCTAAACTAATACAGACCCCTGACCAGACCTCTAAACTAATACAGACCCCAGACCAGCCTCTAAACTAATACAGACCCCTGACCAGACCCCTAAACTAATACAGACCCCAGACCAGACCCCTAAACTAATACAGACCCCAGACCAGACCCCTAAACTAATACAGACCCCAGACCAGACCTCTAAACTAATACAGACCCCAGACCAGACCCCTAAACTAATACAGATCCCAGACCAGACCCCTAAACTAATACAGACCCCAGACCAGACCCCTAAACTAATACAGACCCCAGACCAGACCCCTAAACTAATACAGACCCCAGACCAGAGCCCTAAACTAATACAGACCCCAGACCAGACCCCTAAACTAATACAGACCCCAGACCAGACCCCTAAACTAATACAGACCCCAGACCAGAGCCCTAAACTAATACAGATCCCAGACCAGACCTCTAAACTAATACAGACCCCAGACCAGACCCCTAAACTAATACAGACCCCAGACCAGACCCCTAAACTAATACAGATCCCAGACCAGACCCCTAAACTAATACAGACCCCAGACCAGACCTCTAAACTAATACAGACCCCAGACCAGACCTCTAAACTAATACAGACCCCAGACCAGACCTCTAAACTAATACAGATCCCAGACCAGACCTCTAAACTAATACAGACCCCAGACCAGACCCCTAAACTAATACAGACCCCAGACCAGACCCCTAAACTAATACAGACCCCAGACCAGACCCCTAAACTAATACAGACCCCAGACCAGACCCCTAAACTAATACAGACCCCAGACCAGACCCCTAAACTAATACAGACCCCAGACCAGACCCCTAAACTAATACAGACCCCAGACCAGACCCCTAAACTAATACAGACCCCAGACCAGACCCCTAAACTAATACAGACCCCAGACCAGACCCCTAAACTAATACAGACCCCAGACCTCTAAACTAATACAGACCCCAGACCAGACCTCTAAACTAATACAGACCCCAGACCAGACCCCTAAACTAATACAGACCCCAGACCAGACCCCTAAACTAATACAGACCCCAGACCAGACCCCTAAACTAATATAGACCCCAGACCAGACCCCTAAACTAATACAGACCCCAGACCTCTAAACTAATACAGACCCCAGACCAGACCCCTAAACTAATACAGACCCCAGACCAGACCCCTAAACTAATACAGACCCCAAACCAGACCCCTAAACTAATACAGACCCCAGACCAGACCCCTAAACTAATATAGACCCCAGACCAGACCCCTAAACTAATACAGACCCCAGACCAGACCCCTAAACTAATACAGACCCCAGACCAGACCTCTAAACTAATACAGACCCCAGACCAGACCCCTAAACTAATACAGACCCCAGACCAGACCCCTAAACTAATACTGAGCCCAGACCAGACCCCTAAGCAAATACAGACCCCAGACCAGACCCCTAAGCAAATACAGACCCCAGACCAGACCCCTAAACTAATACAGACCCCTGACCAGACCCTTAAACTAATACAGACCCCTGACCAGACCCCTAAACTAATACAGACCCCAGACCAGACCCCTAAACTAATACAGACCCCAGACCAGACCCCTACACACATTCCTCACATTAGACTCCCCTCTAATTGTTATTCTGACTGTCTTACAGCTGAGGGTTTGATACATTTGCATCCAGTGATATAGGGGTATATACATATACACTGTACAGATCTTCTATTGCGTGGATAGTTTGCTACAATGTATCAGTTTGGAGTCCAGAGCTCACAGAGCATTGTCCAGACTGAATACAGCTGTAAGATAATGTGAAGATGACTGTATGTGTGGGTCACATTTCTGAGATCTCTCTTTGCTCCTCTGACTATTATGGCCGCTGTTTTCCTCTGTTCTCAGGAGCTGGAGAGTATAATCACACAGATGATGCATGTTGCTGAATATCTGGAATGGGACGTCACCGAGCTCAGTCCTGTAAGTGACAATCTCTGACAACTGCTAAGAAGTAGAAACCCTTTCTGCATCCTTGATATGATAATGTGTATTAGGCCGAGGCCCCACGATGCAGAAATCCAGCTTTTTTTTGTTGCAGATCCGCGACGTGGGGATTTAGCCTTGTATACGGATGTGAGCTTAGTCTTGCAGAATGGTATTATTTAAAGGGATTGTATCCAAGTTGGAGGTTACTCCCTACTGATAGTATTGGGGACTAGTTCTGGGCACTGGGACCAGTGATCCTGATGGAGCGGCAGGTGGAGCATGTGCAGTGAGGAGCCAGCCATTCTCCATATCCGCCGTGACATACCCATAGAGGATGAATGGAGCAGTAGGTGCACACTCGGCCTGGCGCTATATCAGGACTGGAGAGCGGGAAGATCTCCTCATATACTTCAGCAGATCAAGACGAGGTCGAGAAAGTGCCCCATGTCCTACCATGTGAAGGTGCCTTGTGTGACTTTCTCTATTTGTGATGGCAGATTCTCCATGAAATGATGGAAGAGATTGACTATGACCATGACGGGACGGTGTCACTGGATGAATGGATTCAGGGAGGAATGACCACCATCCCCCTCCTCGTATTACTTGGGTTGGAAAACGTAAGATTTTATGTTTTATTAGATTTATACTATTACAGTTTTTGTTTTCTTGTTATATAATGTAATATAATAGGGGGCCACTAGGGGTCCTCAGTCATGGAACAGTCAATAGACATTCTGGAGCTAAGCTCCGCCCTTTATCCTGGCCACACCCCTAAGGACAATCATAAGATCAAGGTCAATCCTGTGGCAGTGGCATAAATGAGATTGGACAGTGAAGGGTCAACACAGAACTGATCGCTGAGCCCATCACATGGGAGTAGCCGAAATATGTCTATAATAATACTGGCTGCAGAATAGTGAACGGGGGAACGGTGCCCACAGAGGTGTCAGAGTCAAATACAGAACAAATATCCCCTCCCGGGTCTTCTATAAAGACTGAATAAGAGTTACATATAAGGAGCTAATCAGAAGCCTCTGTTATATATCCGCCCCGTCCTGTGTCAGGTATTGCAGATCTGAATTATTACATTAGACCTCTGCAGTAGAGATGAGCGAACAGTAAAATATTCGAGATTCGTTTTGAATAGCTGCTCTATATTGGACTATTTGAATGAATATCGAACCCCATTATAGTATATGGGAGAAAATGCTTCGTTTCAGAGGATCCCACCATTCGACTCAGGAGAGTCACCAAGTCCACTATGACACCCCAGGAAATGATGCCAACACCTCTGGAATGACACTGGGACAGCAGGGGGAGCATGTCTGGGGGCATCTAACACACCAAAGTCACTGTATTACGTCGGGATCCCTGTCAGCTTGCAATATGCCGGAGCGGACTTTTTCCCATAGGAATGCATTGACCAGCGTTGATTGGCCAGTGTACAGCATTCGGCCAATCAACGCTGGTTCTGCCTGAGGAGGCGGAGTCTAAAATCGGTCCACAGCAGTTTTCATTCTGGTCCGACCTTAGACTCCACCTCCTCCAGCAGAACCAGCGTTGATTGGCCAAATGCTGTACACTGGCCAATCAACGCTGGTCAATGCATTACTATGGCGAGATGAAGCAGAGCTAGCCATGCAGTTAGCTCGGCTACTCCGGACACAGGAGATGAAGCAGAGCTCAGCTCTGCTACACCCAAACATCCCTCCAACTACTCCTCCTGTCACACATACAGCTCTGCACTACTGCCAACCATCCCTCCAACTACTCCTCCTGTCACACATACAGCTCTGCACTACTGCCAACTATCCCTCCTGCTACTCCTCCTGTCACACACACAGCTCTGCACTACTGCCAACCATCCCTCCAGCTACTAGTCCTGTCACACATACAGCTCTGCACTACTGCCAACTATCCCTCCAGCTACTCCTCCTGTCACACACACAGCTCTGCACTACTGCCAACCATCCCTCCAGCTACTCCTCCTGTCACACACACAGCTCTGCACTACTGCCAACCATCCCTCCAGCTACTCCTCCTGTCACACACAGCTCTGCACTACTGCCAACTATCCCTCCAGCTACTCCTCCTGTCACACACACAGCTCTGCACTACTGCCAACTATCCCTCCTGCTACTCCTCCTGTCACACACACAGCTCTGCACTACTGCCAACCATCCCTCCAGCTACTAGTCCTGTCACACATACAGCTCTGCACTACTGCCAACTATCCCTCCAGCTACTCCTCCTGTCACACACACAGCTCTGCACTACTGCCAACCATCCCTCCAGCTACTCCTCCTGTCACACACACAGCTCTGCACTACTGCCAACCATCCCTCCAGCTACTCCTCCTGTCACACACACAGCTCTGCACTACTGCCAACTATCCCTCCAGCTACTCCTCCTGTCACACACACAGCTCTGCACTACTGCCAACCATCCCTCCAGCTACTCCTCCTGTCACACACACAGCTCTGCACTACTGCCAACCATCCCTCCAGCTACTCCTCCTGTCACACATACAGCTCTGTACTACTGCCAACCATCCCTTCAGCTACTCCTCCTGTCACACATACAGCTCTGCACTACTGCCAACCATCCCTCCAGCTACTCCTCCTGTCACACATACAGCTCTGCACTACTGCCAACCATCCCTCCAACTACTCCTCCTGTCACACATACAGCTCTGCACTACTGCCAACCATCCCTCCAGCTACTAGTCTTGTCACACATACAGCTCTGCACTACTGCCAACTATCCCTCCAGCTACTAGTCCTGTCACACACACAGCTCTGTACTACTGCCAACCATCCCTCCAGCTACTCCTCCTGTCACACACACAGCTCTGCACTACTGCCAACCATCCCTCCAGCTACTCCTCCTGTCACACACACAGCTCTGCACTACTGCCAACTATCCCTCCAGCTACTAGTCCTGTCACACACACAGCTCTGCACTACTGCCAACCATCCCTCCAGCTACTCCTCCTGTCACACACACAGCTCTGTACTACTGCCAACCATCCCTCCAGCTACTCCTCCTGTCACACACACAGCTCTGCACTACTGCCAACCATCCCTCCAGCTACTAGTCCTGTCACACATACAGCTCTGCACTACTGCCAACTATCCCTCCAGCTACTCCTCCTGTCACACACACAGCTCTGCACTACTGCCAACCATCCCTCCAGCTACTCCTCCTGTCACACACACAGCTCTGCACTACTGCCAACTATCCCTCCAGCTACTAGTCCTGTCACACACACAGCTCTGTACTACTGCCAACCATCCCTCCAGCTACTCCTCCTGTCACACACACAGCTCTGCACTACTGCCAACCATCCCTCCAGCTACTCCTCCTGTCACACATACAGCTCTGTACTACTGCCAACCATCCCTTCAGCTACTCCTCCTGTCACACACATCTCTGGTGTAACAGAGCTCAGCACACACTCAGCTCTGCTATATCCCTACACTCTGTTGTAGACATGTAGTAGAGCTGAGTGTGTGCTGAGCTCTGCTACACACGAGATGTGTGCAGTGTGCACACTGTCAGATACTGCACACTCAGCTCAACTACTCCGGAGTAGTTGAGCTGAGCGCACGGCCCGATGTAGCAGAGCTGGCAGACGCAGCCAAGCAGGGTGAATGCCTGATCTCCGATGTACAGTACTGTTTCAGCACTGCTACATCTGAGATCGGACCACAATGGAAACTGCTGTGGATCGATCTTAGACTCCGCCTCCTCCAGCAGAACCAGCATTGATTGGCCGAATGCTTTACACTGGCCAATCAATGCTGGTCAATGCATTCCTATGGGAAAAAGTCAGCTCCGGGATATCACAAACTGACAGGGATCCCGACCAGATAGAGCCCCAAAGAGCTGGGTGAGTGACATTCCCCCTAAATAAAGGTAATCCCTAGCTAACCCTGCCTGTACATCTATCCCTGTCTCACAGTCACATAGTTCACAGTCCCAAATATATATATATATATATATATATATATATATATATATATATATATATATATATAGTATACCCCAAATCAACCACCCCACCCCCCTGACTCCAACCCCCCCCCCCCCCCCCACTTTACTAGCTTTGGCAATGCCAAATATCTATTCGGAGGTGTCAATAAAGCTTGTTTGATTTGATTTATCCCTGTACTGTGACATCACTGTGTGTATTATCTCTGTACTGTGACATCACTGTGTATTATCTCTGTACTGTGACATCACTGTGTGTATTATCCTGTACTGTGACATCACTGTGTGTATTATCCTGTACTCTGACATCACTGTGTATTATCTCTGTACTGTGACATCACTGTGTGTATTATCTCTGTACTGTGACATCACTGTGTGTATTATCTCTGTACTGTGACATCACTGTGTGTATTATCCTGTACTGTGACATCACTGTGTATTATCTCTGTACTGTGACATCACTGTGTGTATTATCTCTGTACTGTGACATCACTGTGTGTATTATCCTGTACTGTGACATCACTGTGTGTATTATCCTGTACTGTGACATCACTGTGTGTATTATCCTGTACTGTGACATCACTGTGTGTATTATCCTGTACTGTGACATCACTGTGTGTATTATCTCTGTACTGTGACATCACTGTGTGTATTATCTCTGTACTGTGACATCACTGTGTGTATTATCCTGTACTGTGACATCACTGTGTGTATTATCCTGTACTGTGACATCACTGTGTGTATTATCCTGTACTGTGACATCACTGTGTGTATTATCCTGTACTGTGACATCACTGTGTGTATTATCCTGTACTGTGACATCACTGTGTGTATTATCCCTGTACTGTGACATCACTGTGTGTATTATCCCTGTACTGTGACATCACTGTGTGTATTATCCCTGTACTGTGACATCACTGTGTCCTGTATACTGTATATAGAGGGCTGCAGTCAGTATCACTATATCTCTGGGATGCTGCAGGGTATTATAGGCAGTAACACTTAGTGGTCAGGTTGCTGTATGACTTTCTCTCCGCCATCTAGTGGACATAATATGAAAGGCAATGTGTTTACATCAGAAGAGGCAGCGGAGAGAGTAAAAGATTGAGTGTCTTTATTTGACATAAGCAGTAATACAGGGATATATACAGAATAATATACAAGTATGGCCAATATAATGATAGAAAGCACACACACACTTATATAAAAGCTTCATGAGTTAGTATTATATCTGTGACTAGCACTATACATTATGTCCACTAGATGGCAGACACCGCCTATACAATCCTGTGGTAACTGGCGCAGGTCAGAGATGATGTAATTTTTGTTCTTTTATTGAATGACTTTGGTCCTTTATTTATATGAGAAATACTGACGTTTCTCTATTATCATTATACTTGTATAGCGCCATCATATTCCACAGCGCTTTACAGAGATGGTCAATACCTGTCTCCTATAGGGCTTACAATCTACATTCCCCATTAGTATGGCTATGGAATGCCCGGGGAAACCCACCAAACACTGGGAGAACATACTGACTCCTTGCAGATGTTGTCCTTGACAGGATTCAAACCCAGGACTCCAGTGCTGCAAGGCTATAGTGCTAAACCCTAGACAGACTGACACTGTAGAGCGATCTGTCCCCATTCCTGCAGCCTCTCTTATTTCTCTTCTGTCTCTGACTATTCTCTTATCTCTCCCATCTATTTACTGTCTCTTCTATTCTTTGTCTCTCCTGCACATTTGCTCTCTAGAATGTCCATTTGATGTTTCTTCGGTCATTTTACTGTCACTGGTATCCATTTGCTGTCTCTCTTAGCAATGGGGCAAGATAGTGAGCGGCCATCTCTCCTGCAGTCTCTGACCATCGGCCATTACACACACACAGGAGCTTCCATATATACTGCAGTATTACCTCAGTATATATACAGTCACAGAATCTCATCATGTATTTACCTCACACACTGCAGTATATAGCTGTATATATCATATATACTGCAGTATTACCTCAGGAGATATACAGTCACTGAGTGTCCTCATGTATTTACCTCACACACTGCAGTATATAGCTGTATATATCATATATACTGCAGTATTACCTCAGTATATATACAGTCACTGAGTGTCCTCATGTATTTACCTCACACACTGCAGTATATAGCTGTATATATCATATATACTGCAGTATTACCTCAGTATATATAGTCACAGAATCTCATCATGTATTTACCTCACACACTGCAGTATATAGTTGTATATATCATATATACTGCAGTATTACCTCAGGAGATATACAGTCACTGAGTGTCCTCATGTATTTACCTCACACACTGCAGTATATAGCTGTATATATCATATATACTGCAGTATTACCTCAGTATATATACAGTCACTGAGTGTCCTCATGTATTTACCTCACACACTGCAGTATATAGCTGTATATATCATATATACTGCAGTATTACCTCAGTATATATAGTCACAGAATCTCATCATGTATTTACCTCACACACTGCAGTATATAGTTGTATATATCATATATACTGCAGTATTACCTCAGGAGATATACAGTCACTGAGTGTCCTCATGTATTTACCTCATACACTGCAGTATATAGCTGTATATATCATATATACTGAAGTATTACCTCAGTATATATACAGTCACAGAGTCCTCTCATGTATTTACCTCACACACTGCAGTATATAGCTGTATATATCATATATACTGAAGTATTACCTCAGTATATATACAGTCACAGAATCTCATCATGTATTTACCTCACACACTGCAGTATATAGCTGTATATATCATATATACTGCAGTATTACCTCAGTATATATACAGTCAGAGTCCTCTCATGTATTTACCTCACACACTGCAGTATATAGTTGTATATATCATATATACTGCAGTATTACCTCAGGAGATATACAGTCACTGAGTGTCCTCATGTATTTACCTCATACACTGCAGTATATAGCTGTATATATCATATATACTGAAGTATTACCTCAGTATATATACAGTCACAGAGTCCTCTCCTGTATTTACCTCACACACTGCAGTATATAGTTGTATATATCATATATACTGCAGTATTACCTCAGTATATATACAGTCACAGAGTTCCCTCATGTATTTACCTCATACACTGCAGTATATAGCTGTATATATCATATATACTGCAGTATTACCTCAGTATATATACAGTCACAGAGTTCCCTCATGTATTTACTTCATACACTGCAGTATATAGCTGTATATATCATATATACTGAAGTATTACCTCAGTATATATACAGTCACAGAGTTCCCTCATGTATTTACTTCATACACTGCAGTATATAGCTGTATATATCATATATACTGCAGTATTACCACAGTATATATACAGTTACATCAATGAACTGGCTACAGCCCTGGAGGCCTCACCAACCCCAGGCCTCACCCTGAACAACCGAGAGGTGAAGTTCCTGCTGTATGCCGATGACCTCCTACTCCTGGCCCCCACCGAGAAAGACCTCCAAGAAAGCCTGTCAGTGCTGGAAAAATTCAGCACCACATGGGCCCTACCCATCAACCAGAAGAAGACCAAAATCATGGTATTCCAGAAGAAGGGCCACAATAAAGCCTCCACCACCCCACAATTCACACTGAACGGCTCCACACTGGAGAAAACCAACAGCTACACCTACCTGGGGCTGGAGCTCAGCCAATCAGGAAGCTTCAATGCAGCAATAGAAACCCTGAAAGCAAAAGCCTGCAGAACCTTCTACGCCATCAGAAGACAACTGTACCACCTCAAACCACCGGTGAGGGTCTGGATGAAGATATTTGACGCTGTCATCTCCCCGATCCTTCTCTATGGCAGTGAGGTTTGGGGCCCAGCCACCTACCCAGACCAGCTAAAGTGGGATTCCAGCCCAACAGAGAACTTCCACCTGGAGTTCTGCAAATACCTGCTCCATGTCCATCGCAACACCTCCAACATGGCCTGCAGGGCAGAGCTAGGCAGACTCCCCCTATGGCTCACCATACAGAAGAGGGCGCTAGCTTTCCAGGCACACATCCAGGTGAGCAAGCCTGACTCCTACCACCACCAAGCATGGCTAAGCCACCTGAGCAAACCAGACATTCAACAACCAAACAGCAGCCAACCACCAAACCAAAAACACCAACAGATGATAACCAAGGCCGAAATAAAGGCGACCACGGAGGCAAACAGAGAGCGGTACATTGAAGAATGGAAAAACGAAATAAATAACTCCAAGAAACTCACCGTGTACCAATCCCTACAAAGGGACTACATCATGGCCACCTACCTGGAGAGAATACGCCACCCCAAGCACAGACAGACCCTGAGCCGATACAGACTGAGCGCCCACAAC
Source organism: Leptodactylus fuscus (assembly GCF_031893055.1). Classification (NCBI taxonomy): domain Eukaryota; kingdom Metazoa; phylum Chordata; class Amphibia; order Anura; family Leptodactylidae; genus Leptodactylus; species Leptodactylus fuscus. The sequence goes on along the minus strand of NC_134268.1, from coordinate 218,222,656 downwards.
CTAGAGATAGAGACGGGGCGATACAGGCAGACGTACAAGCCACGGGAGAAGAGACTGTGCCAGCACTGTGACCAGGGGGCCCTAGAAGACGAGACCCACTTCCTGCTACACTGCACCAAATACTCAGCTGTGAGGGCCGTCTACTACCAAAGACTCTCTGCCCACATCCCAGACTTCATATCTGCAGACGAGAAGAGGAAACTCTACATCCTACTGGGAGAAGAAGAGGCCACTGTGGAGATCGCTGCCCAATACGTGTCCAGCTGTCACCAAATAAGAGGAAGATGAGACCCCAAAGACTATTAAACCCCACCCACTCTACTCCCACCCATACCCACACGTCCCAAACAAGAACGACAAAACCCCAAGGACACATGCACCCCTAAACCACACACCCCACACCCATCCCCACACCCAACCATTCCTTACTTTGGCATAGTCTGGATATAGGATAGCTCTTAGATACGTTAAATACATTAAAAAACAAACAAAAAAAAAAAACTGGACCTTCCCTGTAACAGAAGAGTAAACACCTTCATAACTTATAAATCTTGATTAAATCCATCATGGTCTTCCAAGATGGACTGTTTATGGTCTCATATATCAAATTGCGTGTGCTCATATGAGTCTGTGAAGGGGGTCAAATCATGTAAGAGAGAAAGAGAGGCTAAGATAGTAGCTGCTGCAGCTAATAGCAAGTCTTCTATGTTACCTCAAGTGCTTTATTCCCATCAGTACTTCTCTATAGTGCTGTATATGGTGCTGCTGCTGCTGAGTGAGTAGGAGAGAGTTATGGAGCAGTCTCCAGAGTTGCTTTTTCCTCCATGTGCTGTGTATAAGGAACATCATTGCAGCTCGTCTCCACCCCCAGCTATGGGAAAACTGAATTAGAGAAAGAGCCTATGGAGGGGAAAACTGCTAGAAAATACAAGTCATATAAAACCGCTTTACTCTTCGTATAGACGACGGCAGTCATCTGAAATGCTTGGCACGCTTGAAGGTTAAGATCTGTCACCTCGTAGGGACTGACGACAGCTAAGGCGGAGTAGGTTAGGCCTGTCCTTGATCGATCCTTTAACCCTTTCACCTGTACTTTGTGCTTGCCTGGGTCAGAATCGTTCTACTATCAGCAGATACCTCCCCCCCCCTCCCCCCTGTATACGGCTCGTCTCATGTACAGTATATGTATCATATATGTCTATCACTCCGGCATTTACCACCATGTTTTCCCAATATCCCCCCGCAGAATGTGAAGGATGACGGACAACATGTATGGAGACTGAAGCACTTCAATAAACCTGCCTACTGCAACCTGTGTCTGAACATGCTCATTGGTCTTGGGAAACAAGGATTGTGCTGCTCATGTAAGTGCCGAAACGTCACCTATGTATCGGTCAGGACGTAAACACCTGGTGTGGAATATATAGGGGTTGTCCTAGGGAGAACCTCACTAATCCCAGGGGGGTGATCAGCGTCACTGGAGGAGCGGGATTGGGGATATGTGTCTATGTACTGCAGTGGCCACTAGAGGCAATGTGTGGTATTACAGGCTGGCTATTCAAATAGATGACCATTGGGGCCACTTCATAGGCCGTGTGACATCACGTTTATTGGTCTTATGGCCTGATCGCAACGCAGTTCCATTCCAATGAATGTGGCCAATCCAAAAGATAGGTAATCGATTATCTAGCCTGGAAATACAGACCCTGAAGTGCGAACCCTAAATATAAAAACAGACCTTAGACTGGAACCCCAAAATACCGACCCCAGACCAGACCCCGTAACTATATATCCCAGCCCCTTTAAGTTAATACAGATCACAGAATCCCTAAATAAAGACCCCAAGCCACTAAATTCAGACTGCAGATCCGAACGCCTAAAAACAAGCCCCAGACCTGATAAATAAACTACTCGGTTCCCCAGCCCTACCCAATATAGACCCCAGACTCATAAATAAATACAGACCCAAGTCAGAAAAAATATGGACAATCACAATAATGTTATGCTGACATCTTTGCCTGGGTGTCCCTCAGAGGATCAGAACAATGGACACACAGACCAACATTAATTGCCAGACCCCATTAACTATAGTGGATCGTTTTAAAATCCGATTTTCGATCATTTTCCAGCAAATCGCGATTGTGAAATTTACTGGATCGCTGATCGGGATCTGATCTTTCCCGATCGCTCAACCCTTGCAGCACTTTTTTTGTCCGCTGATATTTGGCGTTGACTGCAACAAAGTCTCCAGAGACTCCGGCACAGATGTGCACCCAGCCTAAATAATGTGCAATGCGTTACATCCCTGCCTGCGCCCCCTGCAGGTCCCTATATAGCTATGATACATCCGGACCCTACAAGATAGTCCCACATCCCCCTCTCCGATTTCTGCTATACCTTTAAGAGACATTACACAGCTCGGCTCATCGTCCTGATCCAAACAAAGACCACAAAGTATTTACTGTTCTCCACAATAGGTAAGCAATAAATACATCATCGATGCAGTAAGAGGAAGATCTACACAACGTGCCAAAGCCACAAGCCGCACCTCACAAACTGCTGCTGAAATATTAAAGTCCTGTAGTCAGCGAGTCCTAAGTAATGTGATGGTAATACTTATACTGAAGGTGAAGAAAGTACAAACTGCGGGAGAGAGCTGACCGAGAGCCGAGACTCAGCTGACTATCTATCTATCTATCTATCTATCTATCTATCTATCTATCTATCTATCCATCTCCTATCTATCTATCTATCTATCTCCTATCTATCTATCTATCTATCTATCCATCTCCTATCTATCTATCTATCTATCTATCTATCTATCCATCTCCTATCTATCTATCTATCTATCTATCCATCTCCTATCTATCTATCTATCTATCTATCTATCTATCTATCTATCTATCCATCTCCTATCTATCTATCTATCTATCTATCTCCTATCTATCTATCTATCTATCTATCTATCTATCTATCTATCTATCTAACTATCTCCTATCTATCTATCTATCTATCTATCTTTCTATCTCCTATCTATCTATCTATCTATCTATCTATCTATCTATCTATCTATCTATTATTCTATCTATCGTGTTCTAGCAATAGAACACTAAGTGATGAATTGATGTCTCCAAATGTTGTAACTTCCTTCAGGAGCTGTTGGTAAATTTTGACTTTCCCTTCTCTCCCCCAGACATATTGGACAAACATTGAGCCTAAGACCCTATAAAAGCAAAAATATGAACATTGTGATGGCGGGGTCACATCTGCGCCCTGATCTCCGCTTTCAGGTTTCTTTATTCTGCTGACAGGAGATGGAAACAGTGTCCGCCCGTGAGCACCTGTGAGTGTTTTATGGTCTCTGCGGCAAAATAGTTTTTTGTTTTTTTTTAAACAGACACAAAGTTCTGCATGTCCGACTTTGTGTCCAGTTAAAAACAGAAAACGCTTTCTCCGCAGAGACCATAAAATGCTCACAGGCACTCACGTGCGGACACTTTGAGACCTGTTCGAAAGAATGGGTATGAAAAGTGACTGCCTGTTTCCGTCTCCTGTCCAGTTACTCGGGCAGAAGACCTGAAGCGGAGACCAGTAGCTGGTGTGAACCCGCCCTTATTTTCCCTGACACTCATTTATCTCCATAGTGCTATTGAATAAAGACATTAAAGAAGACAAAGTAACATCACATGCAACCAAGGTTGGACTAGTACACCAGATTAGTGAAGGATCTTCCTGTAGGCCTTGACTCAACAGACTCCTATAAATACTGCAGAAGACAAATGTATCTGGAGATCTTAGAAGCCTTCACTTGGCATTGGGATCTATTTCTTATGAGTTGCTTCACAAATGACCTATTAAACTTTCCATAGACATTAGATTCTTATTGGTCAAATCTTCTGATATCAGCTCACCCCTGCCTAGAAGATAAGTCAGTATCGGAGGAGTCTGCAGGAGCTGCTGTCCTTGTCCCTATAGAACGTACATGTGTAGGGGAATTGGGAGAGATGAAGTCGGTGTTGGGCAGTTATTACACCAACAGATATCTCCAGTATGGCCAGCTGTAGACCTTATTGATGATAAGGGTTGAGCCGATCTTTAGTTTTCAGGATCGATTTTAAAATCCGATTTCCGATTATTTTGCAGCCGAACCCTATCACGATTGTGAAATTTTTCTCGATCGGGATCTGGTCTTTTCCGATCGCTCAACCCTATTAATGATATATACATAGGGTTGAGCAGATCTTGAGCTAACCTCTGACCTCGATCCCGCCAGAAAACATCGGGATCGGAATCCAATCTTTTCTTATCCTGTTTGCTCAACCCTAATAACAAGAATTATGAAGCAAGTAATGGATAGGATCCTGGCCTGTATAGACGGGGAGGACCTTCATCTTCCCTGGTGGGCTCAAGGAAGCCTAGTCTGACTCTTAGCCTGACCTTCTCCAGATACTCTAATGGAGAAGTAAAGATGAGACTGGTCATACATGGTGGTGTCTACTGTATACAGTATCGGACCACATAGGACCTGGGCATACGCCTTCCATAACTGGTCACCCTCTGTTATTCCTCTTCTCCATGTTCTACACAGACCTGCTCAGTTTGGCCATGTTGGAACCTTTTTCCTTGACATCTGTAGAACATCTTATACATTTTAGATGGTTGTCCACTCTTACCAAAATCGGTAAGCTTGTCCAACCTTAATCTAATGTTTGGGTTTACTTCGGGTAGAGATTTCCATACTAAAGTTGAATAACTTTTTGACTAGACTTTGAGTTTCCCTTATGGATGAGTTTAGGCCTATAGCCAAGACAACGTTATCCAATCTCTACGGGAAGATGGTCTTCGAGATCAGCCAGGCCAACGAGGGAATAAAAGTTCCCTAATGCGAGGGACCTGGCTGGTTCGCTGACATACAGACCATGTTTTGTTTTCTTGGTAATGTCATCGATAATCCTATGATCCCACATTTTGCCTGATGTGCCTGGAAAATCAAATGTTAGAAGCAGATGGTGTATTCCGGAAGGCAACAAATTTACCCAATGAAGACATAGCGTTGTTGTTGTCGTGTGTTACAAATGAACTTGTGCTGCTGAGTACATGGCATCTATGACAACACTTGCTATCTGGAAATGGACTAATCAGCTATTTAAGGATCGGATAAACCAATAGACGGAACATCATAAACTCATATGGCTTTTACTTTCGTGCTTGCCAGCTGCTCATAAGCTTATATTTTGGAAAATGTTGATTTTTCTTCTTTTTTTTTAATTTTTTTTTTAATTTTTTTTTATTAACAAATGACACCAGTCCATTTGGCTGCCATTAATTTGTCTTCAAAGTGCTCATCATTTGAGGGGGGTCATTTTTTAAAAATTTGAGTTGGGACTAATCGGATTCCGCATTTCCTGATAAGGTTTTCTTGTTTTATATGCATCATGTTTCCCGTAATTATTGCCCTTCTGAAGCCGACTGAGAAAAACAGCCCAAGTCCTGATTTATGGAGGCGACTGTTACGTCTTATCTTATCCTGCTTCGAAATAATTCACTCATTTTTCTATACGTGGTTTTGTTTTTCCAGTCTGCAAATACACCGCCCATGAACGTTGTGTGTCCAGAGCTCCGCCATCTTGCATCAAAACCTACGTCAAGTCAAAGAAGAACACCAATGTACGTCCCGGCTACTATGTATCTTGTTGGAGTTCCGTTTCCTAGTTCAAAAATTTAAATCTTTAAATTTTTTAAATTTTTTTTCTTGGTTTTGCAGGTGATGCATCATTTTTGGGTGGAAGGAAATTGCCCCACCAAATGTGAAAAGTGCCACAAAGCCATTAAGTGCTACCAAGGCCTCACAGGACTGCACTGTGTGTGGTGTCAGATCACAGTAAGTTGCTGCTCCTTTTGATTTTTAAAAATAAATGTTTTTGAAAATTTTACAATTTTGTAATTTTTGAATTTTTTGTATGGTTTTACTATTCAAAGTAGTGTATTATACATAGAAGGGTTTATAGTAAAAAAATAAAAATAAAAAATTCTATTAGACTAATACAGAGTTCTAAGATTATCGTGAGTCCTCTGTTTGGAACATTGAGGAGCATCGACAAGAAACTTTTTTTTTTTCTTTGGTGGTCTTGGCCTGTCTCTGACTATGTAATGCAAAGGGAACTGGGCAATACCTTATTTCTCCTGTGGTGGCGCTGCAGGGAATTTAGATACTTTCTGCCGGGCTTGATAAACTTGGGGTCATTCAATGGTTTTGCCTGGTTTTACCAAAAAGGACAGAAGGGCCTGAGATTTGCTTCCTCCTACAAACTTTTCTTCTGGAGTGAAGACATCTACACAAATTTTGGCCACCCAGTAGTAAAGGGTTTTGGACCAATCTAGACTAGGCCGTCCATCTACTAGGACTCCATGATGGCATGTATGTTCTTGCTACCAGGATCCCTCATAGATTACTGCCAATTACTGGGAATTTTTTTCAATAAGAAACTTTGACATCAACTTGTTCTAAAAACACTGAGTTTGTCAAAATTGAAAAACCCCTTTAAGATAACGTGGAAGATTTCTAAGTCACACTTGTTTCAATTTCCTTGAAAGGATCAAGTGCCACTTTCTTTCATGTTACTATATTCAGTTTCTGTAGAGAGAGAATATGAAGATCAAAATATAAAATTTTTAAAAATTTTGCTTTTCTAGTATTTTCAAAAATACCTGGAGGCCCACAAAAAAATTGCATAAAATTTTGGTTATGAAACAGTAATCAAAACGTCTCCGCGTCTATTATTTTACAGAGGTAGACTTCCCCAATTTATAAGATGGATGGGATTTTATTAAGTATCTGGGATTTAAAGGGAACCTTCCACAGCATTAAAAGTAAAATTAAAAATTTGAAATGAAAAAAAGCCAATTTCTATTATTTTTATAACTATTTAAACTTTCATAAACACTGTAAACAGGGGGAAAAAAATCTGAACATGTGCAATCCCTATCACCTGCGGTCAGATTTTTAGTATGGAAGTTGTTGGAACCAATGAGCAGGGGAGTAGTATTAAATATTGTAGTTAAACAAATAAAATAAAATCTCCCTAATATCTAGGACAAACTCATCAAAAATCACATAACGAATAAGAGATATTGACTTGACTAAATGCTGCGGAAAAGTAAAAGAAATTTCGGCAAAGGAGTTTAAAAGTTTTCTAATTTTTTTTAAATTTTAATTTACAATTTTTTAACTCTTTCTATTTTTTTATTAAAATAACAATCAAATAATAAATTCTACAATGTCCCATAATTCCATGGGTTTAATTAGTGCTTAAATTTTGTCAAATTATCTAAATTACACTTTTATCTAAAATTTAACTTGCCGTGTTTTCCAGGGCTTAGGATAGGTCATCAGTAGGGTTGAACAGATCTTGAGATTTCAGGATCGATTTTAAAATACAATTTCAGATCATTTCCACCCTATCCCGATTGCGATCGTGAAATTTTCTTGATCGCTGATCGGGATCCGATCTTTCTCGATCCTGATCACTCGACCTTAATTGTTTATTATACATATAGTAGGGTTGAGCCGATCGTGAGATTTCAAAATCCGATTTTCGATCATTTTCCAGCCAATCCCTATCAAGAAATTTGTTCAATCGCAGATCAGGATCCGATCTTTCCCAATCGCTCAGCCCTAGTCATTAGGGTTGAGCGATTGGGATCGGAAAAGATCGTATTCCGATTGGCAATCGAGTAAATTTCATGATCGCGATTGGGTTCCCATCCCGCCTCAAAAAGATCGGGAACGGAATCCCGATCACTCAACTTACCTGCACAGATCCGCTGTCGCTCCCTGTTCTTCTTGGTCCGTTCCTCTCTCATGCACCTGCTTTCAGAGCGCCGTGCATGCCCCGCCTCCCAGGCTAGTGTTACAGACCTCGGAAGAAGGCGGGGCTTGTGGCTTAGGAGAGTGTGGGCGGGTACTGGGAGGAGAGACGTGAGTGATGCACTCATGTTTCCCTGCCTGTACCCACCCACACTCTCTTAAGCCACAACAAGCCCCGCCTACTCCCAGCATCAGTAATATTAGCCTGGGAGGCGGGGGCATGCACGGCGCTCTGAAAGCATGCGTATGAAAGAGGACCAGACCCAGAAGAATGGGAAGCGGCAACGATCTGAGCAGGTAAGTGGACAACAGGAGGGGACTAAGTAGCCGACGGATTTTTTAATCACTACACAGCGTGGAGTCCAAAAATTGAAGCGTTCAATTTTTGGACTCCGTGTGGTATAGTGAATAGGATTGTATTTAAAATCCGATCTTTGATAATTAAAAAATCCCATTGACTTGCATTAGGATCGGAATTGGGATCGGGATTGAGTTCGGATGGAAAATGATCGGAAATCTCAAGATCGGCTCAACCCTACTAGTCATCAGTATTAGGTCAGGGGGGTGTGACACCCCCACCAATAAACTGTATGAAACAGCAACGTCTCTTGAGTGAGTGCCATTCCTATTTCACAAGCCAATGATGTTACATTTTTTAATCACATGACCTGCTTGCAGTTCAGTCCCATTCAAGTGAATGGGGCTGAGCTACAATATCAAGCACAAACACTGTAGCCTCTTCTGTAGCTGATCAGTGGGAGTGCCAGGTATTAGACCCCACCCATGACATCTCCTAAGAGTAGGTCATCTATGCTACGATTGTGGAATGTGCCTTTAACACATTACATACCATTCATATCAAGGGGAATGAATGTTTTTGGAATTATTTTATTTCTTGGGCATATGACTCTATCTACTATATCTATTTAGGTCTGGGGGTGGGGAATAATGTTTCTCCTTATGGGGAGCATGAGGGGGTCTAAGGAGTCTTATAAACCCTGCAGAAAATATGCAAATTTCCAAAAAAGTAAGCCACACCCCTATTGCTTTCCAGTAGGTAGCGCTAGATGCACAGTCTCCGTTCTTGGAAAGCATGCCTATGTCTATGAATGAATGAACAGCAATGACTCTAACAAGAGATACTGAATGTTCTAGAACTTCCCGTTAACCTGTGATTTACCAGTTTTGTTCCTCTTTGTGTCTCCACAGCTTCACAATAAATGTGCTTCACATCTTAAACCTGAATGTGACTGCGGCCCCTTGAAGGATCACATCTTACCCCCCACCACCATTTGCCCGGTCGTGTTGGTGAGCTTATCCCTGTTCTGTTTCGGGTCTGGGTAGAAGTTTCTCTAATATACGGCTTTCCCATTAAGATGACAATGAAGCCTGGTGAGGAGAAGCAGTAATGGAGCCGGAGTCAGGTTTTATGACTTGTACTTACCAGAAATGGTAGAGCAGGTCACTTCTAAATTTTACGTCTTTTAAAGATCCAACTTCCCAGAAAGATGAAGGTTTCCGTATGGTCAGTCCTGGCTGCTCAGTGTCTATCTGCAATGCAGAGGTTACTGTGAGTGATGAGACCGGCCACAGCGTACGCCACACAGGAGACGGGATATAGAGCAAGGTGTATACTAGTATATACTCACCGGGGCCGCGCTCAGTGCCAGATATATCATCTATCTATCTATCTATCTATCTATCTATCTATCTATCTATCTATCTATCATCTATCTATCTCCTATCTCTCATCTATCTATCTATCTATCTATCTATCTATCTATCTATCTATCTATCTATCTATCTATATATCTATCTATCTATCATCTATCTATCTATCTATCTATCTATCTATCTATCTATCTATCTATCTCCTATCTATCTATCTATCTATCTATCTATCTATCTATCATCTATCTATCTATCTCCTATCTATCTATCTATCTATCTATCTATCTATCATCTATCTATCTATCTCCTATCTATCTATCATCTATCTATCTATCTATCTATCTATCTATCTGTCTGTCTGTCTGTCTGTCTATCTATCTATCTATCTATCTATCTATCTCCTATTTATCTATCTATCATCTATCTATCTATCTCCTATCTATCTATCTATCTATCTATCTATCTATCTATCTATCTATCTATCTATCTCCTATCTATCTATCTATCTATCTATCTATCTATCTATCTCCTATCTATATCTATCTATCTATCTATCTATCTCCTATCTTTCTATCTATCTATCTATCTATCTATCTATCTATCTATCTATCTATCTCCTATCTATCTATCTATCTATCTATCTATCTATCTCCTATCTATCTATCTATCTATCTATCTATCTATCTATCTATCTCCTATCTATCTATCTATCTATCTATCTATCTATCTATCATCTATCTATCTATCTATATATCTATCTATCTATCATCTGTCTATCTATCTATCTATCTATCTATCTATCTATCTATCATCTATCTCCTATCTATCTATCTATCTATCTCCTATCTATCTATCTATCTATCTATCTATCATCTGTCTATCTATCTATCTATCTATCTATCTATCTATCTATCTATCTATTGTCTATCTAACCACGTTGGGGCAGATTTATTATTGCTGATGTTTCATACCGCAGTCTTAGTATAGGGCCGGACATGTACAGTACACTCCCGTGTGCCTGAATGGATATCTAAACCAGTTAGTTATAATGTATATGGACCTCGGCCCCTCCGCTTTGTGCCCCGCACGATTCCTGTGGGATTGATGAATTCCCCCCATTATGCGGACGGTGTGAACTTTATCTATCTATCATCTATCTATCTATCTCCTATCTATCTATCTATCATCTATCTATCTATTAGAGATGAGCGAACACTAAAATGTTCGAGGTTCGAAATTCGATTCGAACAGCCGCTCACTGTTCGAGTGTTCGAATGGGTTTCGAACCCCATTATAGTCTATGGGGAACATAAACTCGTTAAGGGGGAAACCCAAATTCGTGTCTGGAGGGTCACCAAGTCCACTATGACACCCCAGGAAATGATACCAACACCCTGGAATGACACTGGGACAGCAGGGGAAGCATGTCTGGGGGCATAAAAGTCACTTTATTTCATGGAAATCCCTGTCAGTTTGCGATTTTCGCAAGCTAACTTTTCCCCATAGAAATGCATTGGCCAGTGCTGATTGGCCAGAGTACGGAACTCGACCAATCAGCGCTGGCTCTGCTGGAGGAGGCGGAGTCTAAGATAGCTCCACACCAGTCTCCATTCAGGTCCGACCTTAGACTCCGCCTCCTCCGGCAGAGCCAGCGCTGATTGGCCGAAGGCTGGCCAATGCATTCCTATGCGAATGCAGACTTAGCAGTGCTGAGTCAGTTTTGCTCAACTACACATCTGATGCACACTCGGCACTGCTACATCAGATGTAGCAATCTGATGTAGCAGAGCCGAGGGTGCACTAGAACCCCTGTGCAAACTCAGTTCACGCTAATAGAATGCATTGGCCAGCGCTGATTGGCCAATGCATTCTATTAGCCCGATGAAGTAGAGCTGAATGTGTGTGCTAAGCACACACATTCAGCACTGCTTCATCAAGCCAATACAATGCATTAGCCAGTGCTGATTGGCCAGAGTACGGAATTCGGCCAATCAGCGCTGGCTCTGCTGGAGGAGGCGGAGTCTAAGGTCGGACCTGAATGGAGACTGGTGTGGAGCGATCTTAGACTCCGCCTCCTCCAGCAGAGCCAGCGCTGATTGGCCGAATTCCGTACTCTGGCCAATCAGCACTGGCTAATGCATTGTATTGGCTTGATGAAGCAGTGCTGAATGTGTGTGCTTAGCACACACATTCAGCTCTACTTCATCGGGCTAATAGAATGCATTGGCCAGCGCTGATTGGCCGAATTCCGTACTCTGGCCAATCAGTGCTGGCCAATGCATTCTATTAGCTTGATGAAGCAGAGTGTGCACAAGGGTTCAAGCGCACCCTCGGCTCTGATGTAGCAGAGCCGAGGCTGCACAAGGGTTCAAGCGCACCCTCGGCTCTGATGTAGGAGAGCCGAGGGTGCACTTGAACCCTTGTGCAGCCTCGGCTCTGCTACATCAGAGCCGAGGGTGCGCTTGAACCCTTGTGCACACTCTGCTTCATCAAGCTAATAGAATGCATTGGCCAGCGCTGATTGGCCAATGTATTCTATTAGCCTGATGAAGTAGAGCTGAATGTGTGTGCTAAGCACACACATTCAGCTCTACTTCATCGGGCTAATAGAATGCATTGGCCAGCGCTGATTGGCCAGAGTACGGAACTCGACCAATCAGCGCTGGCTCTGCTGGAGGAGGCGGAGTCTAAGATCGCTCCACACCAGTCTCCATTCAGGTCCGACCTTAGACTCCGCCTCCTCCAGCAGAGCCAGCGCTGATTGGCCGAATTCCGTACTCTGGCCAATCAGCACTGGCTAATGCATTGTATTGGCGTGATGAAGCAGTGCTGAATGTGTGTGCTTAGCACACACATTCAGCTCTACTTCATCGGGCTAATAGAATGCATTGGCCAATCAGCGCTGGCCAATGCATTCTATTAGCGTGAACTGAGTTTGCACAGGGGTTCTAGTGCACCCTCGGCTCTGCTACATCAGATTGCTACATCTGATGTAGCAGTGCCGAGTGTGCATCAGATGTGTAGTTGAGCAAAACTGACTCAGCACTGCTAAGTCTCTGCATTCGCATAGGAATGCATTGGCCAGCCTTCGGCCAATCAGCGCTGGCTCTGCCGGAGGAGGCGGAGTCTAAGGTCGGACCTGAATGGAGACTGGTGTGGAGCGATCTTAGACTCCGCCTCCTCCAGCAGAGCCAGCGCTGATTGGTCGAGTTCCGTACTCTGGCCAATCAGCGCTGGCCAATGCATTCTATTAGCCCGATGAAGTAGAGCTGAATGTGTGTGCTTAGCACACACATTCAGCTCTACTTCATCAGGCTAATAGAATACATTGGCCAATCAGCGCTGGCCAATGCATTCTATTAGCTTGATGAAGCAGAGTGTGCACAAGGGTTCAAGCGCACCCTCGGCTCTGATGTAGCAGAGCCGAGGCTGCACAAGGGTTCAAGTGCACCCTCGGCTCTCCTACATCAGAGCCGAGGGTGCGCTTGAACCCTTGTGCAGCCTCGGCTCTGCTACATCAGAGCCGAGGGTGCGCTTGAACCCTTGTGCACACTCTGCTTCATCAAGCTAATAGAATGCATTGGCCAGCACTGATTGGCCAGAGTACGGAATTCGGCCAATCAGCGCTGGCCAATGCATCCCTATGGGAAAAAGTTTATCTCACAAAAATCACAATTACACACCCGATAGAGCCCCAAAAAGTTATTTTTAATAACATTCCCCCCTAAATAAAGGTTATCCCTAGCTATCCCTGCCTGTACAGCTATCCCTGTCTCATAGTCACAAAGTTCACATTCTCATATGACCCGGATTTGAAATCCACTATTCGTCTAAAATGGAGGTCACCTGATTTCGGCAGCCAATGACTTTTTCCAATTTTTTTCAATGCCCCCGGTGTCGTAGTTCCTGTCCCACCTCCCCTGCGCTGTTATTGGTGCAAAAAAGGCGCCAGGGAAGGTGGGAGGGGAATCGAATTTTGGCGCACTTTACCACGTGGTGTTCGATTCGATTCGAACATGGCGAACACCCTGATATCCGATCGAACATGTGTTCGATAGAACACTGTTCGCTCATCTCTACTATCTATCTATCTATCTATCTATCTATCTATCTATATATCTATCTATCTATCTATCATCTGTCTATCTATCTATCTATCTATCTATCTATCTATCTATCTATCTATCTATCTATCATCTATCTATCATCTATCTATCTATCTATCTATCTCCTATTTATCTATCTCCTATCTATCTATCTATCTATCTATCTATCTATCTATCTATCATCTGTCTATCTATGTATTATCTATCTATCTATCTATCTATCTATCTATCTATCTATCTATCTATCTATTGTCTATCTAACCACGTTGGGGCAGATTTATTATTGCTGATGTTTCATACCGCAGTCTTAGTATAGGGCCGGACATGTACAGTACACTCCCGTGTGCCTGAATGGATATCTAAACCAGTTAGTTATAATGTATATGGACCTCGGCCCCTCCGCTTTGTGCCCCGCACGATTCCTGTGGGATTGATGAATTCCCCCCATTATGCGGACGGTGTGAACTTTCCCTCCCTGGGAATAATAAGCCGCTGTTCATACTGTATTAGGTCATTCTCATTGCTCTATTGATACAGATTTTACCATTTATCTTCTTGCTTTGTCAGATATAGCAGAGCTGAGCTTGTCATTCTGTATTTTATGCTTTATTGTTATCTTTGATGAATTTATAGCTACACATATAAACCTATGACATTATTATGTGACGGACATTCTCCCACCAATAGACATAGACTCGGCTCTGACACTTTGGCCACTTTGTCTTCTTCATGACTTACAATATCTTGAGAGTTTTCCCCCGATGACACCTTCAGCTCTGCTACATCTGTATCCACACATTACATTCTCCTATAATCTTATGTACCTTGTATGGATCCCGCACCGCCTGCCTTACCTATGTCACCCATTGGCACAAACCCCAGCCCGATACTTGAGTGTCCTGTGAGTTAGTGTCGGAGATCTGGCACGGATAAGATCCTACAATGTATTTATGGCAGCAGACAATTCGCTAATCTCGCTTTCTGTTCTGTTTTCACTTAATTCACTTTCAGTATTTATTGACAAATCCAATAGAAATCAGTCTGACAATGTCCGAGAGGATGACATGTCCCCCCCCCCCCCCGTTGTCAGTGAGACGTGTGGCGAGGGTCTCAGCGGGGGCCGCGGGTGAAGTCATGGGGTGGCTTGATTCAATAAATACGTACGTGACACGCAGAGCTGGGCTTATCTGGATCTCATTGTGTCCTGCTCTTCAGGAGGAAGTCATTGTAACATTGTAATTCCTAAATTCTATTAGTTTTCTCAATGTTTTTTTCATAACCAACAACAGACGTTTTCTGGGCCTCTGTTATGGAGTAATTAACAAGATAGAGACGGCCATGACGAGACCTTGTGCTTAATGTCTTCAGAGCAGAGGTTATTTTTACATGGCCGTCTTGGTAGAGTGGGGCCACATCATCTGGTTTTGGGTTCTCTTTTGATGGTCTTGCCCTTCTTATTGGAGATGTTACTGTGTGACTGTATGATATTGTATTGTATCCCCCATTGTAATGAATTATTACCATATAGGTTAGATTCCAGGGTATATGTGGAGTCATATCGGCCTCCCCTTGTCCAATCATTGGGGTCTGACTGCCAGGACCTCCCATTGATAAAGTGAATGGGGCGTTGAATGTTCTCCATGGCTTCTGCTGGAGCACCTAAGAGATCGACACAAGAGACATAATCGGGGGAATTAAGATTGGTATTGTGTATGTTAGGCTTAACAATCGCTCTATCTAGCACTAGATGTTACTCAGGTCACTTTTGTGACATGTCTTATAGTAAATTTGATGGCCAGAAGCCTCCCGTTCTGCTCACCTGGACAGCGAGGGATAGAAAGAGCCAACTGGTACATTTTTGGAGCATAAAAGAACTATGTTGCTAAAATGTGTCAAATTTGTGGCCCATTTATTTACAGAAACTAAAACATTTCATACAATAGGGGGTATAAAGAAAGTAGAGAGTCTAACAATGCACCAGATATAACATCCAGCATTAGTCACTGTAATAAACCTGGTGCAGTATAAACTACATTGTGATATCAGGCCTGTGAGGCGCTTTCTTTTTCTTTTTTACCTTTATCCCCCTCTTCCTTGCAGTATTTTGCTTCTTCTCTCTTTCTGTCTCTCTCTGTGATTCTCTGTGTCTCTCAGAGTAAGTATAAAGATTTCATTCAGCATCAATAACTGTGATAAATCTGGTGTAGTATCAGATATTCTGTCTAAGGGTGCATTCACACGGAGTAACGTGCCGCGTGACTCCGCCCAACATTACACTGTGTATTAGTAAATCTGGGCCAATGGCTCTTTTTTCCTTCGTCTCACTTTCTCTTTCAATGTTTATTTCAGCCTCTCGTTCTCTGTCTCTCTTTGGTAAACTTTTTTTTTTGGTCTCTCTCTTTCTTTTCAGCTTTTCTCTTTTTCATTCAACCTCTCTCTTTCCAATTTTGACCTCTTTTTTTTCAGACTCTCTGTTTCTCTATTTGTAGCTTTACTTTCACCCTCTCTCTTTGTTTAGATGGAATGAAGGTGAACATTTGACATGTCCCCTCCCCTGAACAAACCGCATTCCTGCACACAGTATTATGTCCCATAGTGGCCCCTGCTCACAGTATTATGTCCCATAGTGGCCCCTGCTCACAGTATTATGCTACATAGTGGCCCCTGCACACAGTATTATACCCCATAGTGGCCCCTGCACACAGTATTATGCACCATAGTGGCCCCTGCACACAGTATTATCCCCCATAGTGGCCCCTGCACACAGTATTATGTCACATAGTGGCCCCTGCACACAGTATTATACCCCATAGTGGCCCCTGCACACAGTATTATGCACCATAGTGGCCCCTGCACACAGTATTATCCCCCATAGTGGCCCCTGCACACAGTATTATGTCCCATAGTGGCCCCTGCTCACAGTATTATGCTACATAGTGGCCCCTGCACACAGTATTATACCCCATAGTGGCCCCTGCACACAGTATTATGCACCATAGTGGCCCCTGCACACAGTATTATCCCCCATAGTGGCCCCTGCACACAGTATTATGTCACATAGTGGCCCCTGCACACAGTATTATACCCCATAGTGGCCCCTGCACACAGTATTATGCACCATAGTGGCCCCTGCACACAGTATTATGTCCCATAGTGGCCCCTGCACACAGTATTATGTCCCATAGTGACCCCTGCACACAGTATTATGTCCCATAGTGACCCCTGCACACAGTATTATCCCCCATAGTGGCCCCTGCACACAGTATTATCCCCCATAGTGGCCCCTGCACACAGTATTATCCCCCATAGTGGCCCCTGCACACAGTATTATGCCCCATAGTGGCCCCTGCACACAGTATTATGCCCCATAGTGGCCCCTGCACACAGTATTATGTCCCATAGTGGCTCCTGCACACAGTATTATGTCCCATAGTGGCCCCTGCACACAGTATTATGCCCCATAGTGGCCCCTGCACACAGTATTATGTCACATAGTGGCCCCTGCACACAGTATTATCCCCATAGTGGCCCCAGCACACAGTATTATGTCACATAGTGGCCCCTGCACACAGTATTATGCCCCATAGTGGCCCCTGCACACAGTATTATGTCCCATAGTGGCCCCAGCACACAATATTATGTCCCATAGTGGCCCCTGCACACAGTATTATGTCCCATAGTGGCCCCTGCACACAGTATTATGCCCCATAGTGGCCCCTGCACACAGTATTATGTCCCATAGTGGCCCCAGCACACAATATTATGTCCCATAGTGGCCCCTGCACACAGTATTATGTCCCATAGTGGCCCCTGCACACAGTATTATGTCCCATAGTGGCCCCTGCACACAGTATTATGTCCCATAGTGGCCCCTGCACACAGTATTATGTCCCATAGTGGCCCCGGCACACAGTATTATGTCCCATAGTGGCCCTGCACACAGTATTATGTCCCATAGTGGCCCTGCACACAGTATTATCCCCATAGTGGCCCCAGCACACAGTATTATGTCACATAGTGGCCCCTGCACACAGTATTATGCCCCATAGTGGCCCCAGCACACAATATTATGTCCCATAGTGGCCCCTGCACACAGTATTATCCCCATAGTGGCCCCTGCACACAGTATTATGTCCCATAGTGGCTCCTGCACACAGTATTATGTCCCATAGTGGCCCCCGCACACAGTATTATGTCCCATAGTGGCCCCTGCACACAGTATTATCCGCTATAGTGGTCCCTGCACACAGTATTAAGATAAGATAAGATAATCCTTTAATAGTCCCACAGTAGGGAAATTTCAGTTTCAGTATCCAGTAGTAGTGGTCCCTGCACACAGTATTATCCCCCATAGTGGCCCCTGCACACAGTATTATGTCCCATAGTGGCCCCTGCACACAGTATTATCCCCCATAGTGGCCCCTGCACACAGTATTATGTCCCATAGTGGCACCTGCACACAGTATTATGTCCCCATAGTGGCCCCTGCACACAGTATTATGTCCCCATAGTGGCCCCTGCACACAGTATTATCCCCATAGTGGCCCCTGCACACAGTATTATGCTCCATAGTGACCCCTGCACACAGTATTATCCCCCATAGTGGCCCCTGCACACAGTATTATGTCCCATAGTGGCCCTTGCACACAGTATTATGTCCCATAGTGGCCCCTGCACACAGTATTATCCCCATAGTGGCCCCAGCACACAGTATTATGTCACATAGTGGCCCCTGCACACAGTATTATGCCCCATAGTGGCCCCTGCACACAGTATTATGTCCCATAGTGGCCCCAGGACACAATATTATGTCCCATAGTGGCCCCTGCACACAGTATTATGCCCATAGTGGCCCCTGCACACAGTAGTATACCCCATAGTGGCCCCTGCACACAGTATTATCCCCCATAGTGGCCCCTGCACACAGTATTATGTCCCATAGTGGCCCCTGCACACAGTATTATGTCCCATAGTGGCCCCTGCACACAGTATTATGTCCCCATAGTGGCCCCTGCACACAGTATTATCCCCATAGTGGCCCCTGCACACAGTATTATGCTCCATAGTGACCCCTGCACACAGTATTATCCCCCATAGTGGCCCCTGCACACAGTATTATGTCCCATAGTGGCCCTTGCACACAGTATTATGTCCCATAGTGGCCCCTGCACACAGTATTATCCCCATAGTGGCCCCAGCACACAGTATTATGTCACATAGTGGCCCCTGCACACAGTATTATGCCCCATAGTGGCCCCTGCACACAGTATTATGTCCCATAGTGGCCCCAGCACACAATATTATGTCCCATAGTGGCCCCTGCACACAGTATTATGTCCCATAGTGGCCCCTGCACACAGTATTATCCCCATAGTGGCCCCAGCACACAGTATTATGTCACATAGTGGCCCCTGCACACAGTATTATGCCCCATAGTGGCCCCAGCACACAATATTATGTCCCATAGTGGCCCCTGCACACAGTATTATCCCCATAGTGGCCCCTGCACACAGTATTATGTCCCATAGTGGCTCCTGCACACAGTATTATGTCCCATAGTGGCCCCTGCACACAGTATTATGTCCCATAGTAGCCCCTGCACACAGTATTATGTCCCATAGTGGCCCCTGCACACAGTATTATGTCCCATAGTGGCCCCTGCACACAGTATTATCCCCCATAGTGGCTCCTGCACACAGTATTATGCCCCATAGTGGTCCCTGCACACAGTATTAAGATAAGATAAGATAATCCTTTAATAGTCCCACAGTAGGGAAATTTCAGTTTCAGTATCCAGTAGTAGTGGTCCCTGCACACAGTATTATCCCCCATAGTGGCCCCTGCACACAGTATTATCCCCATAGTGGCCCCAACACACAGTATTATCCCCATAGTGGCCCCTGCACACAGTATTATGCTCCATAGTGGCCCCTGCACACAGTATTATGTCCCATAGTGGCCCCAGCACACAATATTATGTCCCATAGTGGCCCCTGCACACAGTATTATGTCCCATAGTGGCCCCTGCACACAGTATTATCCCCATAGTGGCCCCAGCACACAGTATTATGTCACATAGTGGCCCCTGCACACAGTATTATGCCCCATAGTGGCCCCAGCACACAATATTATGTCCCATAGTGGCCCCTGCACACAGTATTATCCCCATAGTGGCCCCTGCACACAGTATTATGTCCCATAGTGGCTCCTGCACACAGTATTATGTCCCATAGTGGCCCCTGCACACAGTATTATGTCCCATAGTAGCCCCTGCACACAGTATTATGTCCCATAGTGGCCCCTGCACACAGTATTATGTCCCATAGTGGCCCCTGCACACAGTATTATCCCCCATAGTGGCTCCTGCACACAGTATTATGCCCCATAGTGGTCCCTGCACACAGTATTAAGATAAGATAAGATAATCCTTTAATAGTCCCACAGTAGGGAAATTTCAGTTTCAGTATCCAGTAGTAGTGGTCCCTGCACACAGTATTATCCCCCATAGTGGCCCCTGCACACAGTATTATCCCCATAGTGGCCCCAACACACAGTATTATCCCCATAGTGGCCCCTGCACACAGTATTATGCTCCATAGTGGCCCCTGCACACAGTATTATCCCCCATAGTGGCCCCTGCACACAGTATTATGTCCCATAGTGGCCCTTGCACACAGTATTATGTCCCATAGTGGCTCCTGCACACAGTATTATGCCCCATAGTGGCCCCTGAACACAGTATTATGCCCCATAGTGGCTCCTGCACACAGTATTATACCCATAGTGGCTACTACTATAGCACTCTACTATTATAACACTCTACTATTATAACACTCTACTACTATAGCACTCTACTACTATAACACTCTACTATTATAGCACTCTAATATTATAACACTCTACTATTATAGCACTCTAAAATTATAACACTACTATTATAGCACTCTACTACTATAGCACTCTACTACTATTATAGCACTCTACTATTATAGCACTCTACTATTATAGCACTCTACTACTATAGCACTCTACTACTATAGCACTCTACTATTATAGCACTCTACTATTATAGCACTCTACTTATAGCACTCTACTTATAGCACTCTACTATTATAGCACTCTAATATTATAACAATCTACTATTATAGCACTCTACTACTATAGCACTCTACTATTATAACACTCTACTATTATAGCACTCTACTACTCTAGCACTCTACTATTATAGCACTCTACTACTATTATAGCACTCTACTACTATTATAGCACTCTACTACTATTATAGCACTCTACTACTATAGCACTCTACTACTATTATAGCACTCTACTACTATTATAGCACTCTACTACTATTATAGCACTCTACTACTATAGCACTCTACTATTATAGCACTCTACTACTATTATAGCACTCTACTACTATAGCACTCTACTACTATAGCACTCTACTATTATAGCATTCTACTTATAGCACTCTACTACTATAGCACTCTACTATTATAGCACTCTACTACTATAGCACTCTACTACTATAACACTCTACTATTATAGCACTCTAATATTATAACACTCTACTATTATAGCACTCTAAAATTATAACACTACTATTATAGCACTCTACTACTATAGCACTCTACTACTATTATAGCACTCTACTATTATAGCACTCTACTATTATAGCACTCTACTACTATAGCACTCTACTACTATAGCACTCTACTATTATAGCACTCTACTATTATAGCACTCTACTTATAGCACTCTACTTATAGCACTCTACTATTATAGCACTCTAATATTATAACAATCTACTATTATAGCACTCTACTACTATAGCACTCTACTATTATAACACTCTACTATTATAGCACTCTACTACTCTAGCACTCTACTATTATAGCACTCTACTACTATTATAGCACTCTACTACTATTATAGCACTCTACTACTATTATAGCACTCTACTACTATAGCACTCTACTACTATTATAGCACTCTACTACTATTATAGCACTCTACTACTATAGCACTCTACTATTATAGCACTCTACTACTATTATAGCACTCTACTACTATAGCACTCTACTACTATAGCACTCTACTATTATAGCATTCTACTTATAGCACTCTACTACTATAGCACTCTACTATTATAGCACTCTACTATTATAGCACTCTACTACTATAGCACTCAACTATTATAGCACTCTACTATTATAGCACTCTACTATTATAGCACTCAACTATTATAGCACTCTACTTATAGCACTCTACTATTATGTCACTCTACTACTATAGCACTCTACTATAGCACTCTACTATTATAGCACTCTACTATTATAGCACTCTACTATTATAGCACTCTACTATTATAGCACTCTACTACTCTAGCACTCTACTATTATAGCACTCTACTACTCTAGCACTCTACTATTATAGCACTCTACTACTATAGCACTCTACTACTATTATAGCACTCTACTATTATAGCACTCTACTACTCTAGCACTCTACTATTATAGCACTCTACTATTATAGCATTCTACTATTATAGCACTCTACTACTCTAGCACTCTACTATTATAGCACTCTACTATTATAGCACTCTACTATTATAGCACTCTACTATTATGTCACTCTACTATTATGTCACTCTACTATTATGTCACTCTACTATTATGTCACTCTACTATTATGTCACTCTACTATTATAGCACTCTACTATTATAGCACTCTACTATTATAGCACTCTACTATTATAGCACTCTACTATTATAGCACTCTACTATTATAGCACTCCACTACTCTAGCACTCTACTATTATAGCACTCTACTATTATAGCACTCTACTATTATAGCACTCTACTACTATTATAGCACTCTACTACTATTATAGCACTCTACTACTATTATAGCACTCTACTACTATTATAGCACTCTACTACTATTATAGCACTCTACTATTATAGCACTCTACTACTATAGCACTCTACTACTATAGCACTCTACTATTATAGCACTCTACTTATAGCACTCTACTATTATAGCACTCTACTACTATAGCACTCTACTACTATAGCACTCTACTATTATAGCACTCTACTACCTTTATAGCACTCTACTACTATTATAGCACTCTACTATTATAGCACTCTACTATTATAGCACTCTACTATTATAGCACTCTACTTATAGCACTCTACTATTATAGCACTCTACTATTATGTCACTCTACTACTATAGCACTCTACTATTATAGCTCTCTACTATTATAGCAGTCTACTACTATAGCACTCTACTACTATAGCACTGTACTATTATAGCACTCTACTACTCTAGCACTCTACTATTATAGCACTCTACTATTATACCACTCTACCATTATAGCACTCTACCATTATAGCACTCTACCATTATAGCACTCTACTATTATAGCACTCTACTACTATAGCACTCTACTACTATAGCTCTCTACTATTATAGCAGTCTACTACTATAGCACTCTACTACTATAGCACTCTACTACTATAGCACTCTACTATTATAGCACTCTACTATTATAGCACTCTACTATTATAGCACTCTACTATTATGTCACTCTACTATTATGTCACTCTACTATTATGTCACTCTACTATTATGTCACTCTACTATTATAGCACTCTACTACTCTAGCACTCTACTACTCTAGCACTCTACTATTATAGCACTCTACTACTATTATAGCACTCTACTACTATTATAGCACTCTACTACTATTATAGCACTCTACTACTATTATAGCACTCTACTACTATTATAGCACTCTACTACTATTATAGCACTCTATTACTATTATAGCACTCTACTACTATAGCACTCTACTATTATAGCACTCCACTCTCGAGCACCATGAATTCTGACCTTGTCTTATACAGATATCGGTTTTACTTGTTCTCCACCAGCCTGAGATTCAGAAACGTCTTTACCTGTTTTAAAGAGGACCTTTCATCAGATTGGGCACAGGCAGTTTTATATACTGCTGGAAAGCTGACAGTGCGCTGAATTCAGCGTACTATCGGCTTTCCCGATCTGTGCCCCAGGTAAAGCGCTATCGGTCCCGGTAAAGTAGCGCTTTAGTGTCAGAAGGGCGTTTCTGACAGTTAGCCAGGGATGCCCTTCTGCCTCGCGGCGCCTATCGCGCTGTACAGTGTGAGCGGGGAGGAATGCCCCCTCCCTATGCTCACACAGCTCGTCCATAGACGAGTATTATCAGGAGAGGGAGGGGGCGTTCCTCCCCGCTCCACAGCACAGCGCGATAGGCGCCGCGAGGCAGAAGGACGTCTCTGGCTAACTGTCAGAAACGCCCTTCTGACACTAAAGCGCTACTTTACCGGGACCGATAGCGCTTTACACTGGGCACAGATTGGGAAAGCCGATAGTACGGTGAATTCAGCGCACTGTCAGCTTTCCAGCAGTATATAACACTGCCTGTGCCCAATCTGATGAAAGGTCCTCTTTAAGAATCTAAATATAAAGGCCATTTCTCCCCTTTGACCTGCAGACTGGTCTCTGGATTAATCCTCCTCTCTGTTACTTTCTGCAGATATTCTCCCTTGCACTTGTTATTGACACAAACCTCCAGGAATTCTAGAACAATCCCCGTCACTGCCCCAGACCCCCCGTGATACATGAATTATCCCTCTTAGTACCTTGCACCACCAGGGATACAGACAGTAACCTTCATTGCCCTAGACCAGGAGTAGGGAACCTTTGGCTCTCCAGCTGCTGTAAAACTACAACTCCCATCATGCTCCATTCACTTCCATGGGAGTTCCAAGAACAGCAGAGCCAGTATGCATGCTGGGAGTTGTAGTGTTGCAACAGCTGGAGAGCCGTACGTTCCCTACCCCTGCCCTAGACCATCGCAGATTCACGAACATAATAAATTAACCCTCTGAGCACCTAACACCCCCATGATTTTGTATTTGTTACTCAGCTCAGAGGTTACTTTCTGGGGTTCCTTTGCTGCTTCACCCCCTCGCTGCACAGACTTAGAGAGAATATTGCTTGTAGATTCTTCAGCCCTTCATGCTATAAAGCCTCAGATGAGAAGGAAACGTGAAACGTCACATCAGTCGATCATTAAATTGGAGCTTTCTGCTTCCTCATCAGCCTTTCAATTTCAATTTTTCAGTTCCAATTTGTATCAATATTTTGTGTGCAGTTTTCCCACTGACCAGCAGAGGGAGCCGAATTCTTACTTTTCCATCGAGATTCTACAAATTCTGGTCATTGGTTTTTTTTTTTGGTTTTTTTTTTGTCACCTATAAAACGTTCTCGATACTTTAGACCGAGCCAAAAAAAAGTTGTAGATTTAATATATTTAAACAATAAAGTGTCAACATATTGTATGAAGTCATTGCTTTCATCTGTAATTAATTGAAGATTTACCGAGCCTAATTACTAATGTTTAATTAGTGTTACCAAACTCACAGGCGACTAATTACATTTTATGCTCCATTTATAAGCATTTAAAACTTTTCCATTATATATTCAGGTTTTTTTCCTTATTAGTCACATGGCTTGTAGGTATCGAGCGGCTCGACTGGGATTTCAGGGGGATCAGGGGGTCCCATAATTGTCAATAATCGTAAATTCTGTTCGTTTTTGGTTATTTTGTTACCAGATTTGAGGTTTAGTTTTTTTAACTAGTAGGTATAAACTTATAATAGACTAACATGTATACCAGGGTTATGGGTCCTGGTGCTAAAGCTCAGCTTGGACCCTCCAAAGTTTTTTCCACGACCGTCTGCTGCATCGCTGCCAGAATATTATAAACCAATTTTTTATCTCAAACATTCTTCTCTAAGAATTTTAATGATTTTTTTCTTTTTTTTTTTAATTATTTAAAAAGTATTATATCTCACAATTTTCACTCTGGCCCCTAAGCCTAATAATAGACTGATACTTCCCAATTCTGTGAGTGTTGTCATTGCAGAAGTTTCCTAATTTATATCATAGACAGGATTGTTATAGGAGATAAAACCTCTATAGGTACCAGCACTGACTCATTATTACATCACTACTGATGAAAGATGATGTCACAGCTTAGCTCCTCCCCCTCCCTGCACTGAGCATGTCTGGAAAAGGTCCATAGCCCTCCAGACTATTGTTTTATGGCCATGACTGTGCTGTAAAGTGGATCACTAAATGCTGTTAAAAGAGCAGAGGTCAAGCTCAGACAAGAAGGTCGAACTATTAGTAATCTCGGTCCTTTGCTACCCAGTTGAAGTGATGCCATGGCAGAGCTTATAGAACTGTCCATATAGTGCCAGCCCATATAGTTCCCATATAATAGATATTCAATGTCCTTAGAGGGGACCGTTCTCCACCTCCTCCAACGACACCTCTTTTCATATTTTAATCGCCCTTCATTGATTCTGGCAAAATTGGAATTTTTTCTCTAGCCCCTACCTATCCTGAGCAATCAATGCAGTTAATTTTGTTGTCTGACAAGTGGGTGGTGCCAGGAAGGAACAGATTCAAAACTCTATGACCTTGTCCAATCAGAAACAGCTCCGCTTGCTCTTGCCTGACACCGCCCACTTGACAATAGACAGCTTAATTAGAATATTAAGCAGTAAAATTACCAGCACTGAGGGGTTAATTTCATCTTCTCAATCCGGGTCCATAATGGGATGTCCTACACGAGGCACAATCGTAGGAACCGCCCCAGTAATATCTCTGGCACAAGTCCCCTCTGGAGGATAAAATCATTGTTATAAAACACCAGATGACGTATAAATATATAAGAGGAAACACATTAGGCACCCCAAAGTCTGAGCTATGAACTTAGGAAATGGTGAACGCCATAGTGGGGGGGAAAATTTACCGTGTTTTTGCTTATTTGCCCACCACTCAAAAAAATGCCCATGTAATATCACTATACACTGCACCCCTATAATAGTATCACTCACTGCGCCCTGTAATATCACTATACTCAGCACCCCTATAATAGTGTCACTCACTGCGCCCTGTAATATCACTATACACTGCACCCCTATAATAGTATCACTCACTGCGCCCTGTAATATCACTATACACTGCACCCTATAATAGTGTCACTCACTGCGCCCTGTAATATCACTATACTCAGCACCCCTATAATAGTGTCACTCACTGCGCCCTGTAATATCACTATACACTGCACCCTATAATAGTGTCACTCACTGCGCCCTGTAATATCACTATACACTGCACCCCTATAATAGTATCACTCACTGCGCCCTGTAATATCACTATACACAGCACCCCTATAATAGTGTCACTCACTGCGCCCTGTAATATCACTATACACAGCACCCCTATAATAGTGTCACTCACAGTGCCCTGTAATATCACTATACACTGCACCCTATAATAATGTCACTCACTGCGCCCTGTAATATCACTATACACAGCACCCCTATAATAGTGTCACTCATAGGGCCAGAGAACAGCAGAGCTGGAGAAGAGCAGGGGTGGAGAATTGCAGGGGCGGAGAAGAGCAGGAACGGAGTAGAGCAGGGGTGAAGAATTGCAAGGACGGAGTAGAGCAGGGGCGGAGTAGAGCAGGAGCAGAAAAAAGCAGGGGTGGAGAAGAGCAGGAGAGGCTAAGAACAAAAGGCAGAGAAGTGCAGGGGCGGAGAAGAGCAGGGGGAGAAGAAGAGCAGGGGGAGAAGAAGAGCAGGGGGAGAAGAAGAGCAGGGGGAGAAGAAGAGCAGGGGAGGAGAAGAGCAGGGGAGGAGAAGAGCAGGAGCGGAGTAGAGCAGGGGTGGAGAATTGCAAGGATGGAGTAGAGCAGGGGCAGAATAGAGCAGGAGCAGAAAAGAGCAGGGGTGGAAAAGAGCAGGAGAGGCTAAGAACAAAGGCAGAGAAGTGCAGTGGCAGAGAAGAGCAAAGGCAGAGAAGTGCAGGGGCGGAGAAGAGCAGGGGCGAGAGATGTGCAGGTGAAGAGATGGGGCAGAGAAGTGCAGGCTCAGGGTGTGTTTGCAGGAATGGCCTTACAGGGTTGTTTTATCTCCAATGCCGCACACCCTCTGCCCATGGACACCCCTATGTCAGAGAACAATCTGTATAACAGGACAGGTTTTATTTTCTCCTAGTTTTTTCTCCTATTACAATCGTATTTTAACCCTTTTAGAACTGACATTACAGATTTTTAAAGCCAGAAATGATTTTTATAGAAATGCGGCTGAAATTCTAAAACAAGAAAACATGAAGGTCAAGGGGTTAAAGAGAAGAAAATGATAAAGGGGCGCGCGGTTCGGCTGTGTTTCTAATTGGTTGACACAGTTTAGGAAAGTCACTGCAAAAAAAGCAGCATGTGAACAGAGCCTTAGCAGCAGCCGAGCCGGAGCTTGTTAGCTTGTTGTTGGAATCAGGTTAATTGGCAAACGAAAGGTTAATGAGCAGTATTGTAAAAGCTGCCGCCTGCTGGCTCATATCACCGCCATATGTCATATACACACATGTTCTATTTTCTTATATGGATTCTGAACACTTCCAAATCATTCCCCGGTATTTATCCTCTAGGGGCTCCCATGGGGCCCTATAGCAGGACGGGGCCCTTCCTTACCAGGAGTCATGTTTGTTCATTGGGTGTCAGTATGTTTTTGGGAGTGTGGGAGAAAAGCCAAGCAAATATGGGGAGAACATACAGTATTAATTGTATAATAAATCGTAGTATTATGTGTGTACTACATGGCAGTATTATGTGGCCTCTTCATGGGTGCCTTAGCTGGATACTGCATATTATGTGGGCTCTATATGGCGGTGTTATATTGGTTGTTTATGGAATATTCTGTGAGTATGGTGGTTTTTGTACTATATGACAGTAATATAGTATCACATGAGCTTTGTAAGGGGGTATCATTTGAATACTGTTTATTATGTTGCCACTATATGGCGGTATTATATTATTTATTCATGATGTTCTAAATGAGTACTACATATTTGGGTACTCTGGGATGACATTTTGCTCTATGTAGTGATCTGGAACTATATGGCAGTATTATAATATGATGTTGGCTGTTCCAGGGGATACTATTTGGAGACTGAATATTATGTGAACACTATGTGGCAGCACTATATTGGCTCTGTAGGGAGTGTTATATTGTATATGTGCACTGTATGATGGCTTGTTGCACTGTTTGGTGCTTTTGCACTATATGACAGGATTATAGTATCATATTTTTATAGTATGTAATATAAAGCACCATGGAATTAATGGTGCTATATAAATAAATAAATAATAATAATAATAATTAATAATAATTACATATTATATAGCATTATATTGACTTTTTTTTTAGGGAGTATTATATATTTGTGCACTGTGTAGTGTTTTTTTTGTACAATATGGCAGTAATATAGTTTATTGTTAGCTCTTCGAGAGGGTATCATTTCAGTATTACTGTATGTGGAATCTATATGGCAGTATTATATTACTTTTTTGTGCACTGTATGACGGTACGTTGCACTGTATGGTGGTTTTTACACCACAGTGTATGACTATATTATAGTACCATGTGAGCTCTTCAAGGGAATATCATTTGAACATTACATATTATGTGAGTATTATTTGGCAGTATTATATTGACTCTTTAGGATTCTTACTGTATTTGAGTATATTTATCCACTGTATGATATAATTTTGTTCTGAATGTTGGTTTTGCACAATATGACTGTATTATAGTATTATGTGAGCACTTCAAGGAGGTATCATTTGAATACTGCAAGGTGTGGGCAGTATATGGCAGTATTATATTGGCTGTTTGGGGATTATCATTTGAGTATTATATGTTTGTGCAGTGTATACAGGCATGTTGCAGAATATGGTGGTTTTTGTACTATGTGCAAAAATTATAATATTATAGTTTCATATAAGGACAAATGCTGAAAGTAGCAGGAAGACATTTACCACACCAGTCTCCTCACATGGACAATTTTATGTGACTTGCTCAAGAGTATCCTGTGCCCAAAACTTACATGTACTGGCGGAAAATAACAAATCATACAATATCGTATATCCAAGTATATTCACTTGTAATACCTCGCTCCCAAACACTGTATGTACACTGTCGCAAAACAACGTAGAGCAGCTCAAATAAAAACTACGTTAAACAAAAAAGCCTCACGTATTCTCTCAATTTACAAAAAGTCATATCCCATACCTTTGACACACTACTAACATTTCACCCGCCACTCTATTTCTATTATCCACTCGCAGGTAGCAGCTAGTTGTATAATAAATCGTAGTATTATGTGTGTACTACGTGGCAGTATTATGTGGCCTCTTCATGGGTGCATTAGCTGGATACTGCATATGTGGGCTCTATATGGCGGTATTATATTGCTTGTTTAGGGAATATTATGTGAGTATTGCGCTGTATGGTCGTTTTTGTACAATATGACAGTATTATAGTATCACGTGAGCTTTGTAAGGGGGAATCATTTGAATACTGTTTATTATGTTGCCACTATATGGCGGTATTATATTATTTATTCATGATGTTTTAAATGAGTGCTACATATTTGGGTACTCTGTGATGACATTTTGCTCTATGTAGTGATCTGGAACTATATGGCAGTATTATAATATTATATTGGCTGTTCCAGGGGATACTATTTGGATACTGAATATTATGTGAACACTATGTGGTGGAACTATATTGGCTCTGTAGGAAGAGTTATCTATTTGTGCACTGTATGATGGCTTGTTGCACTGTACGACAGGATTATAGTATATTTGAATACTATGTAATACTAGCCTCTGCCCGTGACTTCAACTGCATGTTGTTGGCGTCGATGATCCGCCTATATTCAGCAAATTGCTGCCGTCGATGGTTCGCCTGCTAGGGCATTTCAGCAGCTCTCAAGCTGTCTTGCCTCAGAACTCGTTCCTTGTGCTGTGCCTGTGATTGTTCCAGCATCTCAGCAGCTCACTGGAATGCCATATAATGAACATGTTATTGGCGTCGATGATCCCCCTCAGCTCCACTTGAGGAGAACTCTGTGACTTCTGCCTCCTTCATAGCTCTCGCTGTTTGCGACAAATTAGATTTTCTTTTTCCCGGAATATTTAAAATTGACCAACTGCCAATTTGGATTAAAGGTGTTTTCCCATCCAGTGTGTCAGCACTGCCTGAAGCAGATCAGATAATATGCAGATGCAGTACACAATCCACTGAGGGTTCACTGAGTGTTTACATAGAGAGATAACAGACCTGGCTGAGATAAGCTACAGCAGGAGCAGTGTAATATAGTATGTGAACATAAATTCATAACAGTTGTGAAGTCATTTACTGGGATACAATAGGTTACAATCTATCTATGTGCCAAATTTCATCCAAATCCATTCAGCGGTTTTTGCGTGATTGAGGAACAAACATCCAAACACACAAACGGTCACATGTATAATATTAGTAGGATAGGATGTGTAATATATGGATTTTTAGGGAGTATTATATATTTGTGCACTGAATGGTGTTTTTGCACAATATGACAGTAGTATAGTGTATCATTTGAGTATTATGTGAACTCTATATGGCAGTATATTACTTTTTTGTGCACTGTATACCGGTATGTTGCACTGTATGGTGGTTTTTACACCACCATGTATGACAGTATTATAGTACCATGTGAGCTCTTCATGGGAGTATCATTTGAACATTGCATATTATGTGAGTATTATTTTGCGGTATATTGACTCTTTAGGATTCCCACTGTAATTGAGTATTATATATTTATCCACTGTATGATAGAATTTTGTTCTGGATGTTGTTTTTGCACAATATGACTGTATTATAGTATTATGTGAGCACTTCAAGGAGGTATCATTGTGTGGACAGTATATGGCAGTATTACAGTATATTGGCTGTTTGGGGATTATCATTTCAGTATTATATATTTGTGCGGTGTATACAGGCATGTTGCAGAATATGGTGTTTTTTGTACTATGTGCAAAAATTATAATATAGTTTCATATGAACTCTCTATTTGAATACTGAATAATATGTGAGTACCATATGGCAGCATCATATTGACTCTTTAGGGAGTATTATTATACTATTATTATACATGTTGCACTGTATGGCTGCTTGTGTACTATATGGAAGTATTTTTGTATCATGTTTTGCAGCATGTTCTGTGTGATAGGTTTTGCACTATATGGCTACTATATGTTTATAGTATCATGTTGGTTTTTTAAGGGGCTATCATATTATATCATATCATATTATGCGGGCACTATCTGGCGGTATTATATTGGCCCTTCAGGGAATACTATTTGAATATTATATACAGATTCTCTGTATTTTGCCATTTTGCACCCTATGGCGGTTTTTGTACCATATGGCAGTACTATAGTATCGTATGTGTTGCACCTTGCCTGTTGCCCAGGGTGGTATAGTAATAGAGATACTACTATATAGACGGCGCGGAGTGCACCTCCAATTACCGCCGCGTCTCGTTCCTGTTTATTTTATGGCACCTTGAGCGCGGATCCATGGCACTTGTGCTGGCGACAGAGGCAGCGATCACATTTCTTAATAAATGTCATCTTTATTGCCATCTCCCTGATTCCAGTAACGTTTTAATTAATTCCTCCTGATTGAATAAATGTACATTTAGACTGGATTGTTAATGAGGGCACGTTGAGTATAAAGGTTCTACATCATCCTGATATCCTGCGGGTAATTATATCCTAATTATATGGTGAGAATAAAGAGTCTATAACTCAGGGCCGCTATTGTTCATTGGACCCAATTAAGAATTACATGCGGATAATAAAAGTTCACCATGAGGTTGACTGTCAGTCAATTTACAAGTCTTTATAGCCGTCGAACGTCGGTACGAGACAGAGACGTAACCAGTTTAAGATCCGCCGTATTTACCGTCAAGTGGCTCGTAGAATAAATTACGGCAGGGGAGCGCCCGCGACGGACGCTGCATTCACAACCTGTTAGCAGGACGCCGTCATGTCAGCACGTCATGTATTAGCTATTTGTATCCGATCTGGTGGATACGGAGGAGGGGTCTTGACGTAACGTACAGTGCTCAGCCGCTAGATATCAGGAGCATGGAGTCGGAGTTGTCGGGACCGGTATTGGGTGCAGTCGGAGTTAGAAAAAAGTTACCAAATCCGGCTTCAAAATAATTGTTTAAAATGATATTCTACAGTGATCGATATTATGTAGCAAATTAGATACATTGTTTCTTACACATTTACTTTCTTGGGTATTCAGTAATAATGGAGCTGAGTTCACACGGGGCTTTCTAGACCAGATTTTGACACTGAGGGCACGTTAGAATCCTGTCCAAAAAACAGCAGAAAAATTAGCGGAAAAAAGAAGTGAACAGCTGCCATTGAAGTCAATGGGAGGTATTTTTTGGAGCCGGATTCTGAGGAGGATTCCATTTCAAAATCCGGACCAAAAAACCCGTGTGCACTCAGCTTCACTGCTTTTGTCTCTCCATTACTGTCATCTATTTATGGAGTCGTAGTCGTAGTCAGGCGGTGGAAAAATAAAAGTAAAAGTAAAATAACATTTGGAATAGGGTCCCAAACCTACCCTTTATAATACAGAGGAACTGAATGCAGGATTGTAGACCCGGATAGGTTGTAAAGATAATAGTGTAAAATATTAGTACTAGACGCTCTAGTACACCATTCTGCTTAAGGTACAACTTGAGGATCCAGGGCCCCCAATGTAGACTCTATAACAGGGCCCCCAACATGGGCCATTTATAGTATTGGTGACCTAAAGCCCTTTGGGACCCATCAGTAATTGGTAAAGACTAGGGTTGAGCGATCGGGATTGGGAATCTTTTCCAGCGGGATCGAGGTCGGAGGTTATCTCAAGATCGGCTCAACCCTAAAAGTGACTTTTCCCATAGAGAAACATTGAGCGATCGGGATTGGAAAAGATTGGATTCCAATTGGCGATCGCGATCGGGAAAATGATCCGAAATCGGATTTTAAAATCGATCCTGAAATCTCAAGCTCAGCTCAACCCTAGCAAAGACTTTGTACCCTTTACAGCTACACCCCTGACTATATGCATCATTAAAGGGATTGTCTTACAAAGACGGCCCCTGCCTATATGCCCCATTGGGACTTATGGATATTAAAGAGTGGGTGGCCAGCGCAGGACCCCTATAGGCCAAAATGTTCCACTCTACTAGGAGGAAAATGCAATAAATTGAGCAAAACAAGGCTGGAGATTCAACAAGGCTTAACTTGACAAACTTGTGCTAAAGTTAGATCACATCTGTGCAAGGGTTTCCACCACTTGGGTGCACAGGGCGACGTGAACGATGGAAAGCCGAGCCTCTAAAACACCCACAGACCCCTTATAAATGTTTAGGGCTCCACAAATCGAATTTCTCTTATATATATCCTGCCCGTATAGAGAAATTTGTTGGCAGGATCCCCAATACAGATAGCCCAATGAAGTTCGGAGAGATCCCGATTACGACTCCCATTCAAAAAAGAAACATTCTCCCGATCCTCAGACCGACCTGACCCTTCCAGAGTAGATTCCCACGTCATTGCTTTGATACATACAAATCTGACTTTTTATAGCGCGTTGAACATCTGTTTTTTTGATGCACCATCACATTTTCCCTAATTAGTCCCCCAGACGCCCGATCCTCAAACACTTTGATAAATGCAGCCCTTTAGGGTCTATTTCATCGCAAAAGCAGTTCATATACATAAATATATAGGTAAGTAGATCAGTTCTATAAAAAATATGAGACGATACATGGAGACACAAAACAAAAATTTTAGGAAAGTCCTTTATTGTATGTATGTTATATGGAGAAGGACAGTGGTAGGGACTGGGCAAGACATTGCCGAAAGCAAGAACAAGCAATAGTTTTTGTTCCAAAGGTCATGTCCGGAAAGTTCTTGGGGTCATCAGCATTGTCAATGACAATGTGGAGAATGACTAATCCTTCTATGCCAATTTATGGCACATCTTTGGCCATGTGCGAAATTCCCTCCAATGTCTTTCTATATCTCGTTGTTGGCCATGGGATCTTCTCCCATGAGTTGGGCCATGTCATGGAATATCCAATATCTAAAAATTTCATTCCTATGAATGTAACGGTGACATTGCAAGGTCGACCATGTTTGACTTCATAGAAAGGCTAAAAGGTCACTTGCACCTTTAACAAGACGCGCTCTAAAGAGGGATCTGGTTTTATCAAACTTTAGTCAACCAAGGGATTAAAGGGATTTCACGCTATGGACACTCCCTACTAAGCAGATCACATTGTCCATTGCCGAGACCCCCAACCATCAGCTGTAATCTTTAAAGGGATCCTATCATTAAGATGCAATTTTTTGTGACTAACACGTAGGGATAGCCTTAAGAAAGGCTTTTATTCTCCTACCTTTAGATGTCTTCTCCGCGCTGTCGTTCGGTAGAAATCCCGGTTTTCCTTGGTATTCCAATGAACCCTCTCACAGCACTGGGGGCGTCCCCAATGCTGCGAGAGAACTCTCCATCTTCTTCTGGAACGGCCTCTTCACGCGTCTTCTTCCGGCCTTGGCTTGAAACTTCTATGCATGTGCAAGTCGGCTTTGCCGTCGGGCCTCGGGCAGAGCCAACTGCACATGTCCGTCTGGTGTAAATGGCCATTTTCTTATGGCCGCTTACTGTGCAAACCGCCACAAGAAAATGGCCGCTTACACCAGGCGGGCATGCGCAGTTGGCTCTGCCCAGGCCTGATGGCAGAGCCGACTTGCACATGTGTAGAAGTTTCGAGCCAAGGCCGTAAGAAGACGCGTGAAGAGGCCGTTCCAGAAGAAGATGGAGATTTCTCTTGCAGCATTGGGGATGCCCCCAGTACTATTTGAGAAGAATAAGCCTCCCTTAAAGCTATTCCTACGTGCTAGGCACAAAAAATTGTATTTTATTGATAGAATCCCTTTAACGAAACCTGGTAGATAGAGTTTAATTTCCCCACAGCGCCACCACAGGCGAAACAAAGTATTGCAAAGTGACCCAACCATCAATGGATGGACTGTGTAATGATTAATGATTATACTCACCTTCCTTCACCTCCTCTGGGTCTCCTTGTGGGGTCCGGTGATCTCTCTGTTATGTGCTCCAGGTCAATGCTAAGGCCTGTCGCTTGGGGCACACCGATATCATGAGGTCATGACGCTCATCGAGCCCCATGTGACCACTTTATCACATAAATATACAATAACATAAATATGACAATAATTTCTAGGTAAACTTTCCCTTTAAATATAATGCTGCCATATTAAACTTCTTTAACCATGGGCATATTTTTGGACAGTACAGTGTTCTATGTTTATATTAACCTGAGTTACTTTTCTACAGGAGAGACAGTCAACGGTGAAAAGAGAGAAGAACTGTTCTCAACAAGGAAACAAATCGGGCGAAAGAGTGAAAATGCAAAGGGCAAACTCTGTCACGGTGGACGGGCAAGGCCTTCAGGTTCGGTTGCTACATTGTTACTTACAGTTGTCCAGAGTGTGGTGTGAGATGAGCAGCTTTGAGAAAAAACAACAACATGACTTTGTGATACTCTGTCAGGAGATGTTTGTGCTGCAAGTGTCTATGTGTGGCCACCCAGTGGTTGTGATGTAGATTGTAGCCTATGAAGGGTTTCAGTAGCATGTTGTGATGATGCCTTTAATTTGAAAGGGTTGAGACAAACTTTAGATTTCAGGATCGATTTTAAAATCCGATTTCCGATCATTTTCCAGCCGATCCCAATTGTGAAACTTGCTCGATCGCCGATCGGAATCCGATCTTTTCCGATCCCGATCGCTCAATCCTAGTCAATGCTTCTCTATGGGAAAAGTCACTTTTAGGGTTGAGCCGATCTTGAGATAACCTCTGACCTCGATCCCGCTGGAAAAGGTCGGGATCAGAATTTACTCGATCACCAATTGGAATACGATCTTTTCCGATCCCAATTGCTCAACCCTAGTTCTTACCTAAATTTGTGGGAAATGAATGTTTTTTTTCATGGTGACTGGTAAAAACCCTACCTACCTATCCTAAGTATTGTGTTCCCTTTAGTGTTGGAACTCGTCATACTGGAAGTGTCAAGGCTCATGTGATCACTGTGACCAATCATTGCCCGCAGTGGACACATGTTGGGTACCAGTTACATATCAGCAGTAGCATCACTGCACCAGTATATGACCATTGAGGTTAGCGATCAGCCGCAGCCATTACCTGAACCTCTGCACTTCCAGCCTGATTGATTGGCTATACACCTCCCAAACAGAAGACTGGATGTAGGTGTGCATTATTAATTCTTATTATTTTACACCAGCCTCGCCCCCTGCACCCCCAGCTTACGGGGTTTCCAGTTATCTTTATAGGATAAAGCAATAAATAAAACTTTTAATTTTTTTTTTACCACCAGATGGCATCCAAGAATATTCATATTTATTAGACTTCATGTTCTGTCTTACTTGTAGAGATGTAACAACACACCATGTGGTTAGGGGTGGTATTACAAGTAATATTTATCAATATTAACAGTCCTCTGACTACAAACTACATACATATATAATGTAGGATGATGTATAGTTTGGAAATAGGGTGAACACTCCAGACAAAACAGAATTTTCTAACTTTCTCATATTTTTACCTTTGATGGAGCTACATATGTACAGGAGCATAGTACTAGGCTCTCTGCTTTTGTGTCGCCTGTGGACATGTTTCCTATTAGCACACTATGTGGTTAGGGGTGGTATTGCATGTAATATTTTCAATAGTCACAATCGTCTGACTACACATTATAGAACATGGCCATGTGTATAGTTTGGTTGAACACTCTAGGCAAATACAATTTGCTAAATTTATCACATTTTTAACTTTTGAACTTTTGATATGAGTAAAATATCTGCAGGGGCACAAGATGGGCCCCCTAGTATATTCATATTTTACTAGACTTCTTGGTTGGCTCAGTGGTTAGCACTGTTGTCTTGCAGCATTGGGGTCCTGGATTTGAATCCCATCAAGTGCAACAATGGCATGGAGTTTGTATGCTCCCTAGATATTCCTTTTTCCTACATGCCAAAAATATACTTACCCTTGTAGGTGTTGGGGATGAGCGGCTGCTAACTTCCCTAGTCCACGATGCCCCCTGGGCTTTGAGTCTCCCTGTGAAAAGCACATTAGAAATGTTTGGCATTGTCATTGTTGGTTATGGAGCAATGTCTTCTTAACAGCACACCATGTGGTTAGGAGTGGTATTGCAAGTAAGATTTTTCAATATCAGCATTCTTCTGTCTACGGACTACAGTGCATGGTTTGGGCATTGGATGAATAGGCTATAGGGGCGCTAGTATTTTTTATGACAACAGTGTAATCTTTTAGATATGCCCTATTACAACAAGGCTTTCAATGGACTAAAATGATATTTTTCCCGATTCTGGCTCCGACGTCCGATGACGATGTATTATAGCAATGCTTCCGATATCTTTACCCCTCCACCCAAAGCGGGGGTTAATTGTTCAGCCTTACACAATGCTAAGTAAAGTGACATTTGTCGGTGGATTAAATCCTTCTCGAGAGTCTGGTTCAGCTGAAGGCTGACATATTGGATATAATAACAAATAATTGAGACATTATGATAAAAACCCACTGCTCGGCCTCAAGTGTGAGCCTCTAATTATGAGGCAATAAAATTTGATGAGTTGGCTATGTCTCCCTGGTCATTATTTGGCAATGGCATGCTAAGTACAGGGAGTTCAGAGATTTATTACAATTAATGCCTCTTCAACATTTTATAGCCGGTATAAAAACTGCTCGGCGCGGCTCTCGTACAATTCATTGTCTTCTAATCAGTTCAGTGCTGGGCTGGACGGCTCCTCGTGCTGCAGAGCTGTGCTCTGTATGAGAAATCTCAGCCCAGGGGCTCTTATAGGGTAACTGAATATCCTAGAGATGGTTTACCCCATCAGGCCCTCTATGTTTACCCCATCAGGCCTCCTATTAGTCACAGCAGGGAACTGTTACATAATATCTCATACTTTGGTGGGCTGGACGGCTCCTCGTGCTGCAGAGCTGTGTTCTCGATGAGAAATCTCTTATAGGGAAACTGAATATCCTAGAGATGGTTTACCCCATCAGGTCCTCTATCTTTACCCCATCAGGCCTCCTATTAGTCACAGCAGGGAACTGTTACATAATATCTCATACTTTGGTGGGCTGGACGGCTCCTCGTGTTGTAGAGCTGTGTTCTCCATGAGAAATCTCTTATAGGACAACTGAATATCCTAGAGGTGGTTTACCCCATCAGGCTCCCCATTAGTCACAGCAGGGAACTGTTACATAATATCTCATACTTTGGTGGGCTGGACGGCTCCTCGTGCTGCAGAGCTGTGTTCTCCGTGAGAAATCTCTTATAGGGCAACTGAATATCCTAGAGATGGTTTACCCCATCAGGCTCCCCATTAGTCACAGCAGGGAACTGTTACAAGTATCTCTTGCTTTGGTGACCACCAATGGTTAGTTAAAAAGCAAAAAGGTTGGTCACCCCAGTAATGGTTCCAGTTACCCCCCAGTGACTGGTTTCAGAAGCCATATACACTGGGTTGCCTCGAAGGGGTTACCCTGGATTAGAAACATGGCTGCTTTCTTTAAGGAAGTCTACCACCTCCTCCAAGCAAATTGAACTGCTACAACATTACCAAGCACGTTACAGTCATAAAGACCCCGCCTTTGTTATGTATGTTATTTTTGCAAATTTGGAGAAACAATATTTTGAAGTCTTATGCAGACTTATGGTGCGCTGGGGGTGGGCCTTCTGTTCTTGCAGCTCAAGTAGGATTGATGATGTCATAGCATTTAGAGTATCAGCTCTCTCTACATGGGGTGGCTAAGGATCTGAGTGGCAAGAGCAGTGCACCAGGGAGTTGAAGGTCCGCCCCCAGTGCACAAACTGCCTCATTTGCCTAAAACTTTAAGGTGTTTTTTTCTCCAAAGCAGCACAAGTGACCTATATAACAAAGCCATGATGTTTATCACTGTCATGGGCTCTGTATCATGGTGGTAGCAGTGAACTATGCTTAGAGGAGGTGGTAGACTACTTTTGAGGCAGATATCCACTTCCTTTCTCAGGTAGTGACATCACATCTGTTGGTCACATGACCATGCTACACCTCAGCTCTGTTCAAATGAATGGGACCGAGCTATAGCATAGCCACGTGACCAACAGATGTGATGTCACAGCTAGATGTTTATCAATGGAAACAAGTTAGAGCCCATTCTATCTAAACGCCAAAGTCTAAAAGAAATCAGTGAATGTTCCATCTATAATTGGGTAAGGGGGGTATCGTCACTCCTTGGGGAGAGACCACCATATAGGTGTGTGGAGACTTATTAAGCCTTTAGCACTCCACTTTGCAAGGGACTATGGGAAGAATATGCAAATCTGTCTTCCATGATGTAATTAGGAAGTCAGGTGCCTCAGTGTTGCAAACCAATAGAGGGCGTTCGGTTGAGAGACTATACCTGGTAATAATCCCAGCATCATTGATAAACAAAGGCCTCTTGGAAGGTCGAGCATGATGTTAAAGGGAGCAAACCTTTATTGGCTATTTTCACTGAGATTCTGTCTTCCTAATTACATCAGGGAAGACAGGCTTGCACATTCCAGTGAGCGCCCTCTATTGGTTTGCAACACTGAGGTACCTGACTTCCTAATTACATCAGGGAAGACAGATTTGCATATTCTTCCCATAGTCCCATCTATAATTGTAATTTTGTTTCAAATTTTTAATCGTTTTTTTTTTCCTAAAAATAGTTCGAGTAAAAATAATACCCTAATCTACCGGAAAGATGCTGTAATCTTAACCTCTTCCTTCACCGTGACGTAACTGTACATGCAGTTGCTAAGACAGCTTAGGCGCCCTGTTGTACAGTTACATATTGTTGACCGGCTCAGACGCTGCGCCAGGACAATCGAGGGACGCCGCTGTAACAGCCAAGATCAGTGATAACGCTGATTCTGGTAATTTAGCTGCTCAATGCTGACTCTGGCATTTAAGAAGTCTACAAAGGAAAGGGGTGACACTGTTATCATAGGGTGTCGGGGGTTGTCAAAAATGTAACACCGCAAATGTAACAAATTGAACAATAATGTTAAATGGGTTTTCCAGGTCATATATTTTATAAATATTGGTGACCTGTTCTTAGGATAGGCCATCAATATGTGATCAGTGCAGTGCCACAGCGCTCATGTTCTGTGATGATGTCACATTCATCAGTCAGATGGTACAGAAGCAGCACAATCTCATTCAAGTGAAAGGGGCTGAGCTGCAATACCAAATACAGCCACTATAGTTTGTAAGGCGCTGTGCTTGGTATTTAGTGAAGAGGCTGCAGTACTTACCCATACACTGTCACCCCTCAATCAGCTGATCGGTGGGGGGTCGAACATATTGATGACCTATCCTAAGAATACGTCATCAATATAGAAGTCCTGGAAACCCCCTTTGGCATATTATTTAACAACAAAAACTTCCCTAAAAATGCAAAAGTCTAAGGGCTAGTTCAAACGTAGTTATTTGGTCTGGATTTTGATGTGGAATCCGGTTTCCACCACGGCATCCTTGTCAAGACAATCCCTCCAGACTAGGCCCATTCATTTGGGCCTAATCCAGAGCGGAAAGCTGCGGCTGTCGAAAGCCGTGGCAGGCGCATTTTGATCCTGATTCTGATGTGGCTTCCAGACCAAAAAACTATGAGTGAACTAACCCTAATACCAAACTAATATACCAGCTAGTACAGAGCGCAATGTGGTGACCAGTGGAGGAAATAAATAATTCTCATACCCAGAGGATGCCATGAGCCCATATACAAGCCTGATGTGAGTTTCATCCAAAGGCTTCATCATGGAATAAAAGCCATCTAAGGGCAGTTTTATGGATATGCACCAAGAGGGAAATAGAGAACCACATAGCAATACAATACCATGGTCACATGACCTATGGCATATAGGCAAGAAGAAGTAAGAAGAGAACCCCCTCCCCACACACAAAAAATTATATATATATGTATATCAAAAAAAATTTTTTTTGCTTTTCACCTCTTCCCAAAAATGAATGGTAGTTACTCAGTAAGTCTTATGTAGTCCATAGTGTTACCATTGAAAACTGTACCTTACCCTGCAAAAGATAAGCCCTCATATAGTTACACTGAGCAAAAAATAAATAAATGTAGGATTATTAGAAAACTGCAACAGGAGAATTAATTATTTGTTTAAAAAGGTTTGTTTTTTACTGTGGCAATAAAAAAAATTACATATTTGTATCTCTGTAATTGTTCTATCCTATAGAATAAAGGTAACATTTTTGTTACACGGTAAAAAGCAAAACACAATGGCGAAGTTTTTCCCCCATCCCGTACAAATAAAGTGCTAAAAACAAAACAAGTTAATCAATACGTTATATGTACTCCAAAATGGGGCCATTGAAAAATACAACTTGTCTCATAAAAAATACCCCCCCCCCCATTGTAAAAACAAAAAGTTATCATTCTTAGGTTTACTTAGGTTAAAGTAGTCTTTTTTTTTTTTTTTTTATCTGCTACAAAAAGTCAAAAAAGTTGTTCAGACTAAGGCGCCATGGAATGAGATTCGGCAAAAAAACACATTTTTTTTTCTGCAGCGTTTTTCATAGAAAGTCAGCAGTTAGAGATGAGCGAGTACTGTTGGGATCAGCTGATCCGAACAGCACACACTCATTGAAATGAATGGACGTAGCCGGCACGCGGGGGGGGGTTAAGCGGCCGGCGTCAAAGCGGAAGTACCA
Source organism: Leptodactylus fuscus (assembly GCF_031893055.1). Classification (NCBI taxonomy): domain Eukaryota; kingdom Metazoa; phylum Chordata; class Amphibia; order Anura; family Leptodactylidae; genus Leptodactylus; species Leptodactylus fuscus. Next base: position 218,180,172 of record NC_134268.1, on the reverse strand, counting down.
GGTGCTTCCATTCATTTCTATGCGTGCGTGCTGTTCGGATCGGCTGATCCAAACAGTACTCGCTCATCTCTATCAGCAGAGTTTCCCTCTATTATACTTATACGAAAAACACCAGCATTTCCGTAGGTGTAATTGACACTCTGCGATTTACAAACGCAGAAGTATTTTTGAAAACACCACTTTTCCGCTGCCGATTTTTTTTTGTTCTGCAATGTGGAAGGAATTAGCCAGAATGCTAAAATACTGCATTTTCACATCATGGGGCTTCAACCTCAATAAGCTTTATGTACCTTAAGATGGTGCTATTGAAAAAAATATAATTTGTCCTGTAAAAAATACAACCCCCAACACAGTCATATCAAAAGAAATAAAAAGTTATGGGTTTTGGAGAGGAACAATCTAAAAAAAACAAAAAAAAAACCACTTGGTTATCAGGGTACATATAAGCCTGCCCTAAAGGGGCCTCTACAGTTATTCTGAAAGCTATTCAGTAGTGTTATATACCTTAACATGGTACCATTAAAAAAAAATCCAACTTGTCCTGAAGGTGTTTTGTCATCTCCGGATTTCAGCTGCCCTCTTGTCTCCTCTCCCCTCCACTTCCTGGTTTTCAGCTCATTCTTGCACGGAGCTCCTGCTTGTAAATTGCACCGATATCTCTGGATTTACAGATAACAGAGGAACTGATCAAGAAACTTATCTAAGGCCTTATCAGGGCTCAAAAACTAAAAGCAATATACAGAGAAAGGGAGAGACGAGAATAGGTGTGGCCGAGATCAGGGACCGAATCATCAGGTCTATAACCTAGGCAACCGGCTGTAAACACTAAGGAGAGAGATGTAGCTGTATCTGACAAACTGCAAGGTAGATAATGTATTAGGTAAAACTGTTATGTCCGCGTTGGACTTCCGCCATCAATAAGAGGGGGTTGAACAACTAGAATAACCACAGAGGCCCTGTAACAGCTTGGCTCTTGGTATTGTTTACATACTGTGAGCCGCTCTGCACAGTCCCCATACAAACAGTAGTGGCGAGTGTAGGTACTGCAGCGCTGTCCCATAGACTTCAATAGAACAGTGTTGTAGTGTCAGTATTAGAAACCGTTTAACCCCTTTCAGTCTAAATAGGATACATGAGATGAGAATATCCCTTTAAGTTTGGTCGTCACTAATGAACAAGAAAGTATCTGAGAAATGTTGTGTGCAGTAGCAAACTGTATCAACCTGTCCATCAAATGTATCCAATTTTACCTCAAATCCAAAAATCTATGAAAATTACATCTCTAATTATATTATTAGAACATTTTTTTGTACTTTTAGTGTTTGATATAAAACTACTTAACCCCTTCAGTACCGGGCCAATTTGTGGTCCAGGACCAGACACATTTTCTGGTTTTTTTGTATGTGCGGTTTTGAGGTCCGTAACATTTTTCTCGTATGTCTTATTCAACTAATTTTTGCGTCTTTTTTCGGGGACACCTAGGGCTTTATTTTTATGTTGTTTTTATTTTCGAATGTGTTTTAATTTTTTTATATCCGGGAAAATATAAACATAATAGGAGGAAAATTGTCTGGTTTTCACTTTATTATTATTTTTTTTATTTAATAACACAAAGTGACTTTTTTATTTTTTGGCCCATGTTCTTCCTGTTGGGGTTTTTCCCCCGTTCTGTGCCTTTTCTTTCGACCCTGCGCAGTCGTATTGTCTGTTCCTGAGACTTGTTTTCCCCTTCCTGTGGTTCTGTTATATTGGATGTTTGTTTTCTTTTACTGCAAAAACCTTAATAAACTCTGATTACACCTAATAACACAAAGTGCTACTGAAAAACTTTATAAAATAGTTTTTCCTCTCCGTTACAGTAATTTTTATTTTGTATGGTATCGTCGGGGGGCTATAACCTTTAACAACGTCGTTTTATTAGCGTATTATTTATTTTTATTTTTTTAAATTATTCTATTTTAATTTTTTAAAAACTTTTTCATTATATTTTATTTTATTTTATTTTTTTTTTTCAGATTGTGTCCCCTTAAAGTCATATAGACCTTTGGGGACAGCGATCACTTTTTTTTTTTTTTTTTGTTAGGGAGGCTGATTTCTCCTATAACTGGCGCTGCTACATTTAGCCTCAGTTGCAGGAGGAATCGAGCCTTCTGCACACTTTCCTTTACACTTACAGAGCTGACCTGCAGAACCCAGCAGCTCTTGTAAGACGCTGAGCCTGGCGGATCACGTGACCGCCGGGTCACAGGGTGGCCGCATCATGGCGGCGCCCATAGCCGTGTATACAGTGCTCATTGAAAGCTGTATACACAGCAATCGAGAAGGCAGGGAAGGGAATAAACCTGCCCTGCCATCTCTCTGGGAGCTCCGGCTGAAGTTACAGCCGGCTCCCAGTGTCAGCAGCTGCACGATCTCTGTGCAGCTGCTGTGTTCTGATTGGAAGTACCAGTACGTCCTGTCAAAACTAGGCAACCACTTCCCAGACGTTTATAGTCTATGGGCGGTCCGGAAGTGGTTAAAAAAAATCTAATTTTTAATTTGTTACAGTCTTATAGTCTTTATCAGTTATCTACTGTATCGACGTCCTACCTGTCCCTCCAATGGAACCAGTTGATATTTTAAAAATAAAATCCAAAAATCTCTCAAACTGTTCCAATTAAAACTCACTTTAAAAAAAGTTTTCATTTAAATTTAATTTTTGCTATACAAAATAAAAAAAAAAATAGAAAACAATCTGGTCTTTATTATGTTAGCGTCTTTTATAGTCTTTATGAATAGTATATTGTATCAACGTTCTACCTGTTCCTCGAATGGATACAATTGTTTTACCTGGAATACAAAATAAAATCTCTAATTATAATTCACTTAAAAAAAAAAAAAATTATTTCAATGTTTGTTCTAAAAAAATAATAGAAAAAAAAGTAAATTATCTAGTCTTTAATATGTTCTATTTTTTTTTTATAGTCTTTATCAGTAGCCTACTCTATCTCCCTAACTGTTCCTCCAATGGATCCAATTGTTTTACCTTAAATACAAAATAACATCTCTAATTAGAATTTGCTTTTTGACAATTTTTTGTAATTAAATTTTTTGAAAATAATACAAACAAAATACTTAAGTCTTTAATATGTTCTAGTCTTTATTAATAGCCTAATGTATCACCCTACCTGAATCTCAAATGGATCCAATTGTTTTACCCTAAATACAAAATAACATCTCTAATTTGAATTCACTTTTTGAAAATTTTTTGTAATATAAATTTTTGAAACAAAATAGTTAAGTCTTTAATTTGTAACAGTCTTATAGACTTTATTAATGATCCGAGAAGAGGTTTAAATTGCCGCTTAATATAACTCCGTAAATTAGGAGGGGGAAAAAAAAATGAACAAAAAAAATTACAAATAACAAAATAACATCTCTAATTTGAATTCACTTTTTGAAAAAAAATTGTAATTTAAATTTTAAAAATAATAGAAACAAAATAGTTAAATATTTAATTTGTTACAGTCTTATAGACTTTATTAATGATCCGAGAAGAGGTTTAAATTGCCGCTTAATATAACTCCGTAAATTAGGAGGGGGAAAAAAAATTACCAAAAAAAAAAATTCCTCATCCTATACCAGTTAATTCAATTCACGGCTTTAAAATGAGACTATGATAGAAGTTCTGGCTGTAAGTACTATATGTTAGGTTAGGCCGTGATCATGTGAATTTCTTCTTTTTCTCTTCTTATTAATCATACTTAAGCACATTCATCTTCTTCCATTCTAGCTAACCAGAATAATGATCATGATTATTACTTCTAATTAGAGGAAGTAATAGATCATGTATAACCTTAGGATGAGGCTCATTAATTAACCCGAGTCCATAGGGACATAGGCTAAGCACTTTATCTTTGTCATGTTAAGTTTAGTTTATCCTTCTCTGCAATAGATGGTTTTATGGTTATTGAAATTGAAATAAATAACTAAAATTGATGAAATATGAAAGAAACCCGGGATGTCGATACCTCTGTAATATGCAAGAGGGTGAGGCGTGAAATGTTTAATCAATTTTAATTAGTTCCACTATTATATTAAGCGGCAGTGAATGTATTACTTATATGTTTGACAACTGCAATTATTATTGCACGGAACGCGTCGGGTTTTCAATGAGATGAATCATTAGCAGGAATTTTTCTTGTTTTTATTTTGCATTTTAATTTTATTTATTCGTTTGGCAAATTTGTTTTTGTAAACCTGTTAATAATTTCGTTAATGGCGGTAAACACCGTGATAAGCTTTTTAGTGTTTTTTTTTTTTTTTGTCTTTGTTGTTGGCGTTGTTTTTTTTTTTTCCTAGCTCTGAAGAGAAGTGATAACATGATGGATGTTTTTGTATCGTTAGACAAATGAGATTTGGTTGACGTTATCAAAGAACTTAGAATATTGGGAGGTTAACCACTGTCATAAGCGTTGTAGTGTATTGTAGTAATTGTATTGTTGCCAGCCTTGTAGTTTTTTCTTTTTTTTTTTTTTTTTTTTTTTCCCAAAAAGTTGTATGCTCTGAAGAAAACTGAGAAAACGGGAATAGTATGTTGGATATTTTTGCAACTTTAGACAGATGAGATTTGGTTGACTATTGGAAGACAAACCGATTGGCAGTAAATATCATAATAAGCTTTGTAGTGTATTGCTTTTTTGTTGTTGTTGGTGAGGAAATGATAACATAATGGATATTTTTGGAATTTTAGACCAGGGGTCAGGAACCTATTAGAGATGAACGAGTACTGTTCGGATCAGCCGATCCGAACAGCACGCACGCATTGAAATGAATGGACGTAGCCGGCACGCGGGGGGGTTAAGCGGCTGGCCGGCGTCAAAGTGGAAGTACCAGGTGCTTCCATTCATTTCAATGCGTGCGTGCTGTTCGGATCGGCTGATCCGAACAGTACTTGCTCATCTCTAGAACCTATGGCTCGCAAGCCAGATGTGCCTCTTTTGATGGCTGCATCTGTTTTGCATGCCACGGGCCCCACAAGCACTATTATACTCGGGGGTCTTTTTGGACCCCCGAGAATAATGATCAGAGGCCCAGGAGAGGTAAGGGAACATAAACAACAGTGTTACTTACCGCTCCGGTCAGACTTCAGGCCTAGTTTTGTGACATCCAAGATGTCACATGACCAGGGCCTGCGTCCATATGTGTCGCGATGCAAGCCCCCCATTCACATGACATCCCGGATGTCATTGAAGATGGCCTACAGTGGCGGAGAGTGCAGCAGAGCCAGGGAGAGGTAAGTAACAGTGGTTCTTTTTATGTTTTTATCCCCCCCGGATCTACGAATATTTTACTCTGCGTTCTGAAAAGTCCCCAGAGTATAATAATTGTTCATGGGTGTCCACAATAGGGCAAAATACTATGGGCCACTATGGGGCATAATAGTGTGCGCAGGAATGCGGGGAGGGGAAGGGTGGTGATGGTGGTATTATGGCTCTCAACGAATGACTTTACATCTGGCTCTTTCAGCCAAAAAGGTTCCCGACCCCTGCTTTAGACAAATGGGATTTGGTTGGCGTTCTGAAGGACCTAAGATTATTGACAGTAGGCAATAGAGTACAGACATTGATAAGTATAGATAGCTCACTGGAAGGAAATTTGGATTAACATCCAATGCTTCATCCATCCCAATGACAGAATTCAATTATATCCCCCAAAATGGCCGTCATAATGTACAGTAGCACAACCACCAAGACACCCCCCTAAGCCTCATGCACAGGAACATTGAAAAAAAAAGTCTGGTAGACACAGCTGTCTATTTTTAGCATCCATTTTCCATAAGTCTGTCATATTTTTCATCCATTTCCCGACCATCTGACCATTTTTAACTTTCGATCTGTAATTTTTTAATTTTTTTTTTTTTAATCCAGCCCACTGATTTGTTTTTATTCGTATCACTCGGATGCAGATCTGTTTTGACAGATGTTAAAAACTGACCCATTGACTTGTATTGGCTCCTCCAGGTCATGAAGACAGCCAATGGACAGGTCCCATTTTTTATTAGTTTGTTCACAATCCATTAAAAAACAGACCAGTGACTTGTTCTGGAATGGGCGCGTGACAAATGTTAAAAAATTCTTCTTCTTTTTTGAGCACTTATATTTATCCTTTCCAATAAATCTACTCCTGGCGCAGCAAAAATAAAGCAAAAAAATTACGCATTACGCAACCGGAACGTGTGCTGGGCATCAAATCCACTACACGTGACCATGTCTGCTCTAGTATAAGGAATATTACTAAATTCATTGAGAATGACTGGTGAGAGGGAACCAGCGCTGCCTTACAATCTCATCAGTGATACGATCCGATTTCTGTCACCCGTTTTACCTTTTTGGGGTTTATTTTTGTTCTCTAAGAGTTTTTGAAATGACCTTTAAAAATCTATTGACTTTATGATTACGACCAAGTGAATTTTCCTTTTTTGATCTCTCTAGATTACCCCAGTTACAGGAACACATCCACTACTCGTCTTTGTAAATCCAAAAAGTGGTGGGAAGCAAGGTGAAAGGTAAGATCTAGGGAACCTATGCATTCAAGCTTGTAATTCTATTTTAGATTAGTGTGAAACTCCATGAACCCCTAAGATCATTTCCCATAGAACATAGGTTAGACATGTCTAGGGCATGCAACATAATCACACCCTGTTTCCACATTAGTACGTAAACTCAGAAATTCCATTGACCATTGCCCATAAATCATTTGTTGAAAAGGTCTTGGGCACTTAACATGTAACCCCTTAAAACTGTTGTCCATTGGCCATAAAAAGATATGTTGAGCATGCCTGAAGCACGCCATGTACCCACACTTTGCAATATTTTAGAACAGTGGCAAACCCTAGAATTTCTGTTGACAGTTGCCAATAGATCATACAATAAGTCAAACAGGTCTAGAGTAGGGTTGAGCCGATCTTGAGATTTCAGGATCGTTTTTAAAATCCGACTTTTGATCATTTTCCAGCCGATCCCAATCGTGAAATTTACTCGATCGCCGATTGGGATCCGATCTTTCCTGATCCCGACTGCTCAACCCTAGTCTAGAATACTCAACTTACATCTTGTCTATAAACTGACTATTGCCCGTAATAACATATGTTGAAGAGATCTAGAACACTCCATGCACTGATATTATGTATAACCCTATCACCCCTGTTGACAATAGCCAATGGATCATACAGTATATCAAACAGGTCTAGGGTACTCAATGTACTCACACATAGGGTTGAGCCAATCTTGAGATTTCAGGATCGATCATTTTCCAGTCGATCCCGATCCTGATCACGATTGTGAAATCTGCTCGATCGCCGATCAGGATCCAATTCCGATTGCTCAACCCTATCTTTCCCGATCCCGATTGCTCAACCCTAATTGTATATTACATATACGGTAAGGTTGAGCCGATCTTGAGATTTCAAAATCCGATTTTCGATCATTTTCGAGCCGATCACGATCCGATCGTTTCCGATCCCGATCGCTCAACCCTACTCTAATCTCTAAAAAGAGTTGATCATTGACCATAACAACATATGTTTGGCTGGTCAAGGATACTCCACGTAATCCTGAACAGAATGTAGTAAGACCTTGTCACTCCCGTAGACCATGTCCATAGAACATACACATTGGCTCGGTCCATCAGTCCGTAATCTCAACCTAACGGAATCCTGTTTTTTTTTTTACATTTTGTAAAATTTGCCTCTTTTTGTTCTCAGAGTTACACATTTGCCGGTAATTTATTGCCGAGACACAGCATTTGCCTTTCTATAATTATTATCAATATACCTCATATTACCAGACATTACTTAATATATGAACCGTGAATGTGATCAACAGGGAGTGTTCAGTTTTATTTTACTATCGGATTATGAAAACCATTTTTCACTCTTACAATTTCCATCACATTAATGAATTATTTATCAGAGGTGGAAAAAAAAACAAAAAACCTATTCTATATTAGCGGAGATTAACAAATATTCTCCGAATGAGTCTTATGTCTTTATTGTGCTATAAAGTGCCCATATCTTTTGTTTTTGTCATTCCATAAACTTGTTGTAAGTTTTCTTTCATTATTTTTTATCTGCAGGATACATAGGAAATTTCAGTACCTTCTAAATCCACGACAGGTTTACAGTCTTGCTGGGATTGGACCTATGCCGGGGTAAGAGGCTTTGTCTTCTCTATAGGTTTACATCCACATGAATGATATTTTTTATTCCGTCTCTGTGTAGTTATTTTCTCAAAAATTAATATTTTAAATTTGTAATTTTGCCAAATAAGAATTTGAAACCGCATGAAAGTTTTCCCTGGTTCTGTAATTTATCCGTTCATCTCCACATGTGAAACATTAATAAAAGATGTAATGGTGTGGCGCGTGCGGTTATGGCGCCGCGTCTACATTTATCCGGGAGTGACTGTGGCTCCTGAGAGTTCAAAAGAAATTTTTACTTTAGTTTTTGAGAAAGGTATGCCGGGTAGAGATGAGCGAGTAGTACTCGATCGAGAAGGTATTCGATTGAATACTACGGTAATCGAAATACTCGTACTCGATCGAGTACCACTCGCTATTCAAATGGAAAAGTTCGATGCAGAACCAGCATCGATTGGCCGAATGCTATACAGTTGGCCAATCAACGCTGGTTCTTCTCCTACCTTTAGAAGTCTTCTCCGTGCAGCTTCCCCGCGGCGTCTTCCGGCTCTTCATTCACTCTGCCGGGCATCGGGCCTGGGCAGAGCCGACTGCGTATGTCCGCTTGTAGTGCCGGCATGCACAGTCGGCTCTGCCCAGGCCCAATGCCTGGCAGAGTGACTGAAGAGCCGATAGACACCGCGGGGATCCTGCCAGGAGAAGACTTCTCGGAGGATCCAGCCCGACCCTCACTCGTGGACTTGGTAAGTATAATTTGATCGAACGTTGCCTACCCCTGAAACGAGCATTTTCCCCCCATAGAGTATAATAGGGTTCGATATTCGATGCAAGTAGTCGAATATTGAGGGGCTACTGGAAACTAATATCGAACCTCGAACATTTTACTGTTCGCTCATCTCTAATGCCGGGTACTCCAAAATTTGGCCAGAGGGAGACCTAATGTAAAAGCTATGCTCCACTCTCGTGCCACCGCTTCGGTGTTCCTGGTTGGTCTTTGCTTATTTGACCATTAGATATGAGGCTATTTTTCGGCATGAGGGTAGATTGTGACATTATCACTACAGCAGAGTAAGCAAAGACCATCGAGTACCACCAAAATGACCGTAGTGTTGGAAGATTTGGTAGAATCGTCCAGAAGGTAAAAATGATGTAAAATAAAACCTATACTCCATTCTATTACCACTTCTCCAATGGTCCCATTGGTCTACCCTTGTAACCACCAGGAGTGAGTCTAGTTTTTGCCTACAGCAATCATGTGGGTAGACTGTGACTACATCACTGAGGAACACTGTCACAATATGACCCTGACCCTGTATCATTGTTGTAGCATCATGAAATAGTAATGCGATGTTGTGTGATTACATGCCGCCATATTGAGTGAGTCCTGGTCTAAGCCTACTGTAACACTAGGGAAGTTACGAATATCTCAAAAATTTTCAGATGGTACAATTTTCAATTTTATTTCAGAAAATCTGTTGAACTGATATGACATACTAAGCCAGAACATCTATCCCAACCCAAAAGTTGTGAAAGGATCCACAATGTCTCCTCTCCTCAAAGGGGCTTTTAGGCTGTCTTAAGCTCTAGAGCACGAGTGTGACAGCTACTTCTACGCCTGATATTGTTATACCCCTGGACAGACCTTCTTGGAGCACTCTTTTGTCCCATCAGCTTTGATATTGAGTGGTAACACCCTGTGCAGGACTCCTTTTCCCTTCTCCTGAGAAAGACAGACATCAAGAGTTGGCCCCAAGGTTGTGTAAATGTTACAAACCCAACACATTGCAAAAACTGCACTATAATTTGGAGCCCATTGTGATCCTTGCTACTTTCTCCACCCCATTGTTTCCATTAAGATATTTATCAGTGGCCCTCTCAGTATCATGGGTTAACCACAAGGCCCCAAAGCAAAATATGGAATGGCCCTCCAGTCTACCATGGCCAACAAGTGTGTTCAGGATACAGAATGTCTGTGAATGTTTTAACGGTTCTATTAGTCTTTTCCTCAATCTCTCAATGTTTGGGTCTCTGCGCCACCCTCTGCTCGCGTGCTGCGGCGCAGGAGGCGTGTGCAGTTTGATATTTTACTTAGAGTTTTTAGTTCCACTGTGTGAACCAACACAGCTCTAGTTCTGTTATTGAATTTGCACCACACCCATCTTCTGCCCTTGTTGCCTCTGTCCATTATGTGGTTAAATTTTGTCTTGCCCTGTGATTGACAGCCTGCCTTCCTGTCAGGTCCTGGACGGGCTCAATCTCCCCTATTTAGGTTCACATTCACACTGGTGCCTGTTATTGCCTCGTGCTTGCTGGCTTCTCTTGCTGTTGCTCCTCTGGCTTTCGCTACTGACTATTCTTTTGGACTTCGATTTGGCACTGCATTGCTCGACTGTTACCGAACCCTGGCTAGTTGACCTCCCTTTGTTGTTGTTCGTCTTGTCTGCATTTAGTGTATCACATATATAGGAAGGGATCGTCTTCGAGTTGCCGCCTATTACGTAGGATAGGACCTGGCAAGAGGAAGGGACAGTGGGGGGCTTCCGCTTAGGGCTCACTGTCCCTTGTGCCCCTTCCTCCAGGGTTCTTCAGCAGCTTCTGGGGAATTGTCATCTAGCATTTCCCTAACAATCGTCCTTATTTTAGCATTGGCCATTAGCAATAATTACTGTATATGGCTTTTCGTTCTCAGGTTGAATTTCTTTCGTGACGTTCCAGACTTTAGGGTCCTTGCCTGCGGAGGAGACGGGACAGTTGGATGGATTTTAGACTGCATTGGTAAGAAACAGTAAACGTTACTGTAGACTTAAGTAGTTGACCAGAGACGTCTTCTCGTATGAATGGTATATTTTTGTCAGAATGTCTATGTTAGGGAAGACTTTTATCTTTTGGCGCAACAAAGGATTGGGCATGTTGAATATCTCTTCCCAACTATGGTTGGGGTTTACCTAAGTGGCCCCAAGTTATATTTTTGGTGGAAGAGGTTTCTCAAAATGACTACTTGAAGGGATTGGCCAGTCTGGACACCCTCCTGGGCCAGTTTAACTGTAATTAGAGTCAATTGGTTTCCATGGGCTAGAGAATCTGGATTATTTTGAATAAAATAATACATTTTACCTAAAGATGAGTTGGATAATGAATCATTGCAAGATGGCGGGCTACTTGGAGTGTTAGATTGAAGTTAATTGGGCCCACCAAATGGTTTTGGGGGCTCACCCTTCTAGAACCCCTAGTACATAGACTATAATACCTTTCGAGCTTGTCTGTTTTCTTCTGGACCGTTATTGTTCTTGTGCCCATCTGTGGATCCTCTTGTACTTTGGTGGGCCAGTCTGACGTTGGCTACCTGTATAAAGTAAGAAGGAAGCCTGTTCTATTTCTTTGTATTAACTCTTTGCTTAAGCCAAGAAAGAGGACTTTTGAGTCTCCTACATGTAAGTGCCCTGATAGGTCATTTGGGATTGTCCCTCGAATACCTTTACGAAATAGATAAATGTCACCCACTGATGTATTGTATAGACAGGACTTCTAACCTGGTGACTTGGATCTTGGTTGCACAGACACTGTGTACAATTTCCTTCCTCATATCAATTAATTTTATTTTTTATTTTTTCAGACAAAGCTAATTTAACAAAGCAGCCTCCAGTGGCGATCCTACCTCTGGGTACGGGCAATGACCTGGCAAGATGTTTGAGGTGGGGAGGAGGTAAAAAAACATTCAGTTTTTACTTGTAATCCTGAATTTTGTGCATTTTCACTATAATTGTATCAGGACACTATCGATATTAAATTCTGTATCATAATGTTATTATTGAAATGTGCCTATAGAAGAATATTTATACAGGATGGCATGGGGTATGTCCTCCATTGGCAGAGTACAGGACCACCTGGAGTATGCCCTCCATTGGCAGAGTACAGGATAACATGGAATTTACCCTCTATTGGCAGAGTACAGGACCACATGGAGTGTGCCTTCCATTGGCAGAGTACTGGACCACATGGGGTATGACCTCTATTGGCAGAGTACAGGACCACATGGAGTATACTCTCCATTGGCAGAGTAAAGGATATCATGGAATTTACCCTCTGTTGGCAGAGTACAGGACAACATGGAGTGTGCCCTCTATTGGCAGAGTACAAGACCACATGGAATATGCCCTCCATTGGCAGAATACAGGACCACATGGAGTATGCCCTCTATTGGCAGAGTATAGGACCACATGGGGTATGCCCTCTACTGGCAGAGTACAGGAACACATGGGGTATGCCCTCTATTGGCAGAATAAAGGACCACATGGGCTATGTCTTCTACTGACAGAGTACAGGACCACATGGAGTATGCCCTCCATTGGCAGAGCACAGGACCACATGGGTATGCCCTCCATAAGCAGAGGGTAGGCCTTGTCAATGGCAGCCTGTATTAGACAATGTTTTTTGTTCTATTCATGTTGGATATTTTTGATGCCTGGAGTGTCTCATATGGAAATGAGTCTCGCCCATGTAAGGCAAAATTCAGACCATACAAAGTTCTTAGACCTCACTATTAGGCCAACTCTGTCTTATATATATTTTATAGATGATTTTTATATAGGATCAATTTTTGAAACTTTGGATTTCTTTGAAACACACATATATAACAATATATATAACACCCTTCAGTTGGATATCTGCAGCCACACACACCAACGTGTTTCGGTCTCTCGGCCCTTAATCATGGATAATAGTGGCCTAATATTACATCCACAGGATCAGTGCCCAGGACTGTATTATTGGCTTCATCTCTCCGGCTTATTGCGCCCTGCTTTGGACATAATCTCATTGTGCGCTCTTGTTTTTCTTCTTTGACATCATTTAGACTTTCTTTACCCGCGGGATTCATTTATTCAAAGGTCAAGTCCTGATTCCACATTCCTATCCTATTAGTTATCGGAGCGGATCCTAAACATCACATATAGCGAATTATTATTAGACGATGGCTACAATGTGTCTACTGCACGGATACAGATGGAATAGAGATAGAGATACAACCTGACAGTGACAGATACAATGTGTCCATTAGAATTGTAGACTTTACACTCCTGATATGATGATATTACTAAAATTGTAGCATAACAAACATTTAGCGATTCATTTGGCAAATATTTAAGAAATTCACTAGAAAATTTACTTTTGACCAAACATTTTCGTTCCAAACCAGAAGTTTGGGTAAAGTTGATTGTTATACTCAGGCCAGGGGGGTAGGGAAAAAGAAAGAAAAGTTTACTCCCCGTTCTAGGACTCCACTGCTGCATCCAGAGGTCCACCATGTTTGCCGGCCCCTAGGTCATCGATGAGGTCTGTGATTGGTCATCAGTGGTCAAGTGGGAGGGACCGATATGATTGTGCTTTGAGGATACAACAAACACTCGCTGTACAGTCAGTTTGTAATGACACCAGTGCCCCCGTGTGACCACTAGGGTCCAATCACATGCTTCAGTGGTGACCAGGAGGTGCGAAGACCATGGCAGGCGGCTGGGAAGAAGATCTACAAGATGTAGTGGTGGAGCACAGGAGAGGTGAATGTTTCTTTTTTATTTTTACACACTCTCTTTGGTGGATTTGTCTGAGGTTAACCTCAAGAATTTCATGTCTGGCTGAGCGCAAAATTTTTGAAAAATTCTCAGCAGACTTGATTTGTTGCAAACATAATCACTCATTTCTAGTCTTAATGGGGCTGTACAGTTTCAGATACCTTCTGTAACAGTTCCTCACCGTTTTCTAGATCTCTGCTTGTTGTCATTCGTTCTGATTACACCCAAAGGATACAAATCAGTCCATGGTCATATGATAGAGAGGAACAGGAGATTATAGTCACTTAGTCACTGTAGTGCCTGATGAGTTGTACATCGATGTGCAATAATCTGTCCCGAGTGGTGGCCACAACCTATATGTTCTCCAGCTAGTGCTAGTGTGGGATTGTGGCATCCATCAACAGCATATCACCCCATCCCTGCAGATAGATAGGTTAGTGTCACCAGAACCAGCATATCACCCCAGTCCTGCAGATAGATAGGTTACTGTCACCAGAACCAGTATATCACCCCAGCCCTGCAGATAGATAGGTTACTGTCACCAGAACCAGCAAATCACCCCAGCCCTGCAGATAGATAGGTTACTGTCACCAGAACCAGCATATCACCCCAGCCCTGCAGATAGATAGGTTAGTGTCACCAGAATCAGCATATCACCCCAGCTCTGCAGATAGATAGGTTAGTGTCATCAGATCCAGTATATCACCCCAACCCCGCAGATAGATAGGTTAGTGTCACCAGAACCAGCATATCACCCCAGTCCTGCAGATAGATAGGTTAGTGTCACCAGAACCAGCATATCACCCCAACCCCGCAGATAGATAGGTTACTGTCACCAGAACCAGCATATCAACCCAGCCCTGCAGATAGATAGGTTACTGTCACCAGAACCAGCATATCACCCCAGCCCTGCAGATAGATAGGTTAGTGTCACCAGAATCAGCATATCACCCCAGCTCTGCAGATAGATAGGTTAGTGTCATCAGATCCAGTATATCACCCCAGCCCTGCAGATAGATAGGTTACTGTCACCAGAACCAGTATATCACCCCAACCCCGCAGATAGATAGGTTAGTGTCACCAGAACCAGCATATCACCCCAGCCCTGCAGATAGATAGGTTAGTGTCACCAGACCCAGCATATCACCCCAGCCCTGCAGATAGATAGGTTACTGTCACCACATCCCAGCATATCACCCCAGCCCTGCAGATAGATAGGTTAGTGTCACCAGAACCAGCATATCACCCCAGCCCTGCAGATAGATAGGTTAGTGTCACCAGAACCAGTATATCACCCCAGCACTGCAGATAGATAGGTTACTGTCACCAGACCCCAGCATATCACCCCAGCCCTGCAGATAGATAGGTTAGTGTCACCAGAACCAGCATATCACCCCAGCCCTGCAGATAGATAGGTTACTGTCACCAGAACCAGCATATCACCCCAACCCTGCAGATAGATAGGTTAGTGGCACTAGAACCAGCGTATTATCTAAGATAGATAGGTGACCTGTCCTTGGGATATGAGATCAGTGAGAAACTCCACCAAATATATGTTCTCAGCTATACAGTGTATGTAGTCAGTAGCAGGGGGCTCTGTACACTGTGTAGCTGCCATGTAGCTCTATTGCTGTCCAGTCCTGGTTCAGTCATTTTTACACTAGGTGTGGTGCTAATTCTTCCATGAAATGTGACAGAATCTGTAGCAGAACCTTCCATGTCTATGTGACACAATCTTCTTCTCAGGTTATAAATATTAATGTCACTTTATGTTGGTCGTATCCGTTTACTGTAATTTTTATTTCTTGTAGGCTACGAAGGGGAAAACCTCTTGAAGTTCCTCAAAGACATTGAGAATGGCACAGTTGTTCTACTAGACCGATGGAAAATCGAAGTGATCCCTAATGACAAAGATGAAAAGGGAGACCCAGTGCCTTACTCCATCATAAATAACTACTTCTCCATCGGAGTGGTGAGCGATCCTTCCATTTATTGAGTGCATTTAGTCAACCCATTGACCCCAGTGCTTCTAGGGCACGTCAACCTCATGGAGATATTTCACTCCAGAGCTCTAAGGGGTTGTCCATGGCTGCTTTTTCAGAAAGCGTGCTAGGTCCTGTCCATGGGTTGCATCTGACATTGCAACTTAGTTTCATTTGTACAAAATACGTCACCAATTTTATTTTTTATTAAATAATCGATCTGAAATCTATATCACATGATTATGGGGACGGCCATCTTGTCTGCTCTGTTAACAGCATTTAGTGATTTGCTTTACAGCATAGTCATGGCCATAGGCGGCAATAGACTGGAGTCGACTCATTGGGGGTCTATGGAAGAGTGTTCTAGACATACTTTTTGCTGGGCAGGATAACTGTGACATCATCTATTGACCGTAGTGAATGAAATGATGGGTCAGTGGTGTTATCTATAAAGGTGTTATCTTCTATTGTAATACTTCCTGCAATGCAAATGAGGAGACTGGTACAAAGAAAACCTGGTCTAAACTTAAAGCTTTACTTGCCCGTTTTGCACTACAGGGGCGGTCAGTTTCCCAGATCCCTCCTACAATATACAGCGTATGGAGAGATCCATGAAAACGGACAAAAATAGAGGCTCACCTATATTTTGGCTGTCCATGTCAACGTACCATCAAAATATTGGTCTTGTGAATAGAAAGGGCCTTTGAGAAAACGTTGGTCACATCCTCCTTTACGACGTCTGAATGTCTCATCACACACCACACCCAGTGAATACAAAAACAACCAAATTTTGAAGAATTTCAGCTTTGGTTGTGGATCGGAAACAAAAAAAAAAAATCAACAAAAACAAACAAAATAACACAAAATATATGAAAAACAAATAAAACATAAAAAAAAGTTTATAACATTCGACCAAAAGTGGAGCTCTCCTTTAAATTCCAATGATTTCCATTCTCCGATACATTGTATCAGGCCGCACTCACAAACACCTTCACATCCTATTCACGTTGTTTGTTCTCTATTTTTACGTCTTAGTCACTTCGTTATTCCTTTGCCATCCATTGATCTATTCTATGAAAGGTCCGGGGCCCATTTGTAATCAGGGAAATGCCAAATGAGGGTTACGGGGAGGAGGAGGAGCGGGGGGAACACGTCTCACCTGCGCTGATAAAAAGTTTTCTCCGATCTATGTACGGCGGGTATGTTGCAAAAGCATGAGAAATCTTAATACCTCCTTTATAACATATTAAAGTGTCAAATGCAAAATGAGACCTCGAGGTCTCATTTACACTAGAGAGTGTTTCTCAAAGAGAACACAAAGCCCATGACCCAATTCCCCAGCTCACATCATCGCCAGATTTCATCTTAATAGACATAGGATAAATGCCAATTATATACCAAAAAAAAAAAAATATTTTCATCTTCACATTATGTATTTTGTCTCGCTATGCAGATTACAACCTGGATTTTAAAGCTTACTTAACACATTTCGCTTAAAAAAAAAAAATAATAAAAAATTTGCAGCAAGGAAATACTGAGACGTCTTCGTCTTTGTTCGTGCCTTATTATGAGAAAGTAGGGACACGGCTCCGTGCTAACAGCCAATTGTAAAATAGGCCACGGGCGAGAGTCTTCACGCTTGGAATTGATGTCTATCTCCTCCGTGTCACAAGGACGAGACGAGCTAAATGAGTCAAGCTTACATCTAATTCCTGTATTTTTCATATCAAAAAAGTTTAGCCCACACTTGACCTCATTGTTGACCCTGGGGGGGGAGGGGGGTTTGCTAGGAGGGTACGAGGGGTGGCAGCTATAATAACAATCTATGTACTAGAAAACATTGGTCAGTGTTGACCGTTTGGAAAATTTTTCAAATTTTCTACATTGGGAAATCTGTCCCAATATTGTCACTTTTTGTTTTTGTAGCTATTTTTTATCTTGGCACATACTTTGTATCACTTAACGCGCATTAACCCCTTAATGTTGGGGCTAATTTTGGCCTTAAAAATTGTAGAATTGCTTTCCATTTGGTTGGACATGACTTTTTCTCAAAGTTTCCCCACAAGTTTCGGTTTGGTTCCGATTGGTAGTGCTTATATTTTGGGTCCTCATGGTATAATAATTGGAGACCCCGGGGAGAAGTAAACAATGAACAGTGATATGCAACTCTATTCAGCTCTCCTGGGCTCCATGTCCAGCCTGCCGTCCTGGGGTCTTATGACCCCTTCTAGTCCCTTGGGTGACATCAGTGGACCCATGTGGACCTCTGAGGTCTAATTACTGGTCAAGGCTCATGAAGAGTAGGTCAACATTGTGACAATGTGGTTATTACTTCATACAGAGAAATAACTTGATGCTCCTGGCCCTGGATAAAATAGATAATTAGGCCATTACCTTCCATTGATCCTGGTCTCCTCTAATATGACATTGGACAATCTGGCCCCATGTACAGCAGGGCCTGGGTGCATCTGGCCACCATTCAATACTATATTATCCCAGTACAAGAGAAACATCTGATCAGAAAAGTCTTCACGTCTCAAGATGGTCAGAAGAGTCCAAGAGCCACCAGGAGATCATAATATGCCAAGAATGTAGACCAGACACCATGGTGGAAATCCAGAGAAGTAAAGAAATGGGAATATGAGCTTGTTATTATTTTTACACATCCATGGGCTTCCAATTATTATATTCTGGGGTCTGAAGAGAACTCGGAGTATCATAATGATTCATTGGTGGCTAGCTCCAAGATTCTCAGAACCGGCTTTGAATTCCCACGTCGTAATGATCTGTCCCATGGCTCAACTCTTCTATACTGTATATAATTCAGGACGGTGGTTCTGCGGTGGTGAGCCATGGACCCCAAGGAATCATAGATTACTAAGTCTAAGTTTCCAATCTGAACTAGGGCTGGGAAATGGGGACAACTTACGGACCGGATTTCCTGGTTTGGATTCCTTGATGTCTATGGGGCCAAAAACTTTAATGGGACGAAATCTACCTCTTCTGTCTGTACTTTGGACCTGTTTGGGTCTATTCTTTGGCTCCAGATTTTGGCTTATTGCAAAATAAGTGGACAGAACAACATTGTGATCTCTACCACTAGATGGTAGAGGATTTGTAGAACAAGGCGTCATCTGGTAACACAGACACATTTGCAAAGTAAAACAAACTATGTAGAGATGGCTGCATGATGGGTGTATTTTCCGGTTGAGAAGCAGAAATTTCTTCCGTATGTTGCAATATTTCCAATGTATGTGTCAGTTTGATCCCTATAAGAAGACCCTGGATAGCAATAAGCTGAGATGTAGCGCACAGATCTCAGGGAATCCTGTATAATTTACCGTAACACATTCCAGATAATTGAATTTCTAGCACAATCCCGCTGCCCTTTCCAACAGGTGACTGGTCCTTTGGTATTTTCCACGTATCCTCAGTAGGCATGTCACTTGACTCCAGACAAGTGTGAACCCCTGGAAGCCCTCACCACATCGCCTGTCTCTGTGCAATGCAAATGTGCCCTTTCCAATCACACTGAAATATAAAGTTGTTTCAACTCTTCTTGATTCTTTGAACTCCGCAGATAAAAATACTCATCATTATAGAAAACAGGGAGCGGAATGAATCGCGGGGGCCAGTTGCATTTTGCACATCTTCAAGATTCCCCTTTTACTTTGCCAGTCCTTGGTCTTGTTATGCAAGCACTCACAACATCCAATATTCTCATACAGATTTATTGTGACAACCTTACATGAGAATAAATGGAAAGTCGTCGTACACACAAACCTCTTATGTGTTTATCTACAGATGTGTCCACATTCAACCCATCTCCAGTTTGGTCAAGAACTCCAATGTCTTGTGAAACCACTTTAATACAATAATGCAACATGTGAACGAAACCCTTGAAACACAGGCGTGATTTGAAGACCCTATGCAAAATATGTAATGGGGCTCCCACTTACCGAGTGTCATCTAGGATGCTGGGGTCTTCTTTGCTGTAGAGAGATCATTGGGCTCCGTGAAACTCCAGGATCCAGTAGCAGTTGCGACCTGGACACTCCTATAGCTACGCCCCTGCCTTGAAAGGTTGCAATGCACAACTCAGATACTGGGTGGCCACATGTACACACACATAGCCAGCGCTGCACCTCCCATGAGGCGACCTGAAGCGACCGCTTCAGGCGGCGCTATGCCAGGGCCCCAGGGAGGGTGGCATTTTTGCTTACCTAAGCCAGTCCAGGACAAGCTTTGAGACCTATATCTAGACATGTTCAGCCAAGAAGAAAGGTAAGTAAGGACTTATCTGGGCCTACCATCTGACTTATGATAATATGCAATGAAGTGCTGGATCTCCAGGTCCTGCTGATAGGTAGGGGTGTACCTAAAGGATCTCAGGCTATGGTGCAAAAATGCAGTTTGGCCCCTTTGCACAAGCTCTCCTCGGCCGCTCCCATCCATGCATTTTAGCAGCTTTTATACATTTTTTTACATTTCCCTTTTCTTCTCTATCTAGGCCCAGACCAACATGACAACTTGTCTGTGCACACAAGATTCCCATCATTCCCATTCCATGCCCCCAAATAGTATTCATTCTCCCTGTTGTGCTATGGCTGTGTACCATAAATCTTCTCACTCCAGTGCTCCAGAGGGCAAGGGGAATACATTTATGATGCACAGACCGTCTGCCATCAAAGGGAATCATAATGGAGAACAAAGAAGTGTATCCAGCTCTAGGGTGGTTAGGTGACCCATGGGACTCTTTGGCTTCTTGGTCTGACTACTGAGATCCCTATAGCTACATGAGTGGTTGTGGGTCAAACTGGAAGAGGAGAAGAGGGGTATGGTGGGAGAAGGGGTAGAAGCATCCTGGGGGAGGGCACAATTTATGGAGTTAAAGGGGTTGTCCATCCTCTCTAACCCCACCTAGTGTGACATGCGAAGAGGACACTGGTTGTGGAGAGAGATGCTGCTGTCCCTCCTGGTCAAATTGGGTTTTCATTGATGGGCTGGACAATTTCTTTAGAGGCAAGGTCCCATAAGACAATGTGATCAGCTGGTCATTGGAAGTCTTTTTTGGCCATCTTTTTCTCTTGTACTGGCCTCTGCAGGGATAAAGTCATATTGAGCCTTGGCCATTTGCAACCGCGCCCTGTCCATATGGAGACCCCAAATGCCCATTGCCATATTAGAGGATGCCAATATCAATGGTGGTGTGTGGTTATTCATGTTGCATTGGGCTCAAGTCGCTTCATATTATTCCTGTACGTGAAATAATCTCGACATCTATTAGTACATATATAATATAGACCCCGGGATAGCGCGTCCAAGGCATAGGTTGGCTCACAGTCTATAGGTCCCCGTCCGTTGACTACCCGCAGGCTGTTTCGACCTACTACAGACCAATTTTAAACATTCGTCAGCCATATATAATATATTGTAATGTAATTGAAGCCAAAAAGAATGATAAGACGGAGCCGTCACGGTGAAAGTATTGAACAAGAAGAAGCACATTGAAGGAAATGTCCTGTAATCTTGTGTAATTATTATCGTATCTAATATAAATGAGAAAATGTACGTTTTACATTTGTTCGTAATGAAATATGGCGCAGAGAAGGGATTCGGCCAGTGAAGGAATATAGGATAATAAAATGTAGGTAATGTCTTAATCACTCCGCATTATTAAACATTAATAGAAAATCATTAATAGCATCTCTGTAACCGTCTATGTCATCCAGTTCTCGGCCTACGGTGAGCGCTCCTCTTCTCGGATCCTTTCCCGAGCGGCAGTGAAGTTCTACGGAATTAACTGCTTCAAGCCCATCATTGGGAGGAGCTCCGATTCACAACCAGAATATCTACCTGACTGCCGAGGTGTTGCTCGATTTTCTATGTTCTATTTCATTGGGTCACTGGGCATTGCCGGAACATGATATTGGGGATCCCCATACGTTCAGTTTTAAAGGGGTTGGAGCCAGTGGTGTAACTAGGAATGGCAGGGCCCTGTGGCGAACTTTTGACATGGGGCCCCCTCTGACCGACACCAGCCGAAGACCCCGACCAACCCCCCCCCCCCCCACACACACACACACACATTCCTGCCCTCTTTATTATGCGCCATAGTGGCCCCTTCACACAGTATTATGTCACATAGTGGCCCCTGCACACAGTATTATGTCCCATAGTGGCCCCTGCACACAGTATTACGTCCCATAGTGGCCCCTGCACACAGTATTATGTCCCATAGTGGCCCCTGCACACAGTATTATGTCCCATAGTGGCCCCTGCACACAGTATTATGCCCCATAGTGGCCCCTGCACACAGTATTATGTCCCATAGTGGCCCCTGCACACAGTATTATGCCCCATAGTGGCCCCTGCACACAGTATTATGTCCCATAGTGGCCCCTGCACACAGTATTATGTCCCATAGTGGCCCCTGCACACAGTATTATGTCCCATAGTGGCCCCTGCACACAGTATTATGCCCCATAGTGGCCCCTGCACACAGTATTATGTCCCATAGTGGCCCCTGCACACAGTATTATGTCCCATAGTGGCCCCTGCACACAGTATTATGTCCCATAGTGGCCCCTGCACACAGTATTATGTCCCATAGTGGCCCCTGCACACAGTATTATCCCCCATAGTGGCCCCTGCACACAGTATTATCCCCCATAGTGGCCCCTGCACACAGTATTATGTCCCATAGTGGCCCCTGCACGCAGTATTATGTCCCATAGTGGCCCCTGCACACAGTATTATGCCCCATAGTGGCCCCTGCACACAGTATTATGTCCCATAGTGGCCCCTGCACACAGTATTATCCCCCATAGTGGCCCCTGCACACAGTATTATGTCCCATAGTGGCCCCTGCACACAGTATTATCCCCCATAGTGGCCCCTGCACACAGTATTATGCCCCATAGTGGCCCCTGCACACAGTATTATGCCCCATAGTGGCCCCTGCACACAGTATTATGCCCCATAGTGGCCCCTGCACACAGTATTATCCCCCATAGTGGCCCCTGCACACAGTATTATGCCCAATAGTGGCCCCTACACACAGTATTATGTCCCATAGTGGCCCCTGCACACAGTATTATACCCCATAGTGGCCCCTGCACACAGTATTATGCCCCATAGTGGCCCCTGCACACAGTATTATGTCCCATAGTGGCCCCTGCACACAGTATTATGTCCCATAGTGGCCCCTGCACACAGTATTATGTCCCATAGTGGCCCCTACACACAGTATTATGCCCCATAGTGGCCCCTACACACAGTATTATCCCCCATAGTGGCCCCTGCACACAGTATTATGTCCCATAGTGGCCCCTGCACACAGTATTATGTCCCATAGTGGCCCCTGCACACAGTATTATGTCCCATAGTGGCCCCTACACACAGTATTATGCCCCATAGTGGCCCCTACACACAGTATTATACCCCATAGTGGCCCCTACACACAGTATTATGTCCCATAGTGGCCCCTACACACAGTATTATGCCCCATAGTGGCCCCTACACACAGTATTATACCCCATAGTGGCCCCTGCACACAGTATTATGCCCCATAGTGGCCCCTACACACAGTATTATACCCCATAGTTGCCCCTGCACACAGTATTGTGCCCAGTGTGGACACCCATAAACAATTATTATACTCTGGGATCTTTTCAGATCCCGGAGTATAATAATTGGAGATGAAAGGGGGGATACCAACATTAAAAACAACCTATCTCCTGCTCCGCTGCAGTCCTCGGTGGTGTTGGCCATCTTCAATGACGTCCGGGACGTCACATGACCCGGGACGCAGGTCCCGGTCATGTGACATCAGGGAGCGTCCAGATGTAGGCCCGAACCTGCTCGGAGTGCAGAAAGGTAAGTAACACTTTTTTAATGTTCTCTTACCTCCCCATGACCTCCGATTATTATACTCGGGGGTCTGAAAATTTCCCCCCCTAATGTCCCCCTAATGTCCTGGGCCCTTTGGCAGCCGCTACCCCTGCTATCCTGGTAGTTACGCCACTGGTTGGAGTTGGGGTGAATGTAAAAAAAACCAAAAAAAACAGACATGGTCAACTATCCGTTGGCCAGTCCACTTTTCCTCCCATGTTGGAACATGCTGGATGCCAAGAGGCTCACAGGGATGGTAAGACCAATTAGTGGCCTCAAGGGTCGTGGTGAGGGATCAGTGACATCACTCACATGTCACCAGTTCCTTACCAGTGACCTTTGAGGCCTCTGATTGATCTCCATGTTCATGTAAACCTCTTGGCTTGTCCCAAAAGGGGAAGGAAGGACTACCGGGACAATGGGGCACTGGACTAGGTAAGTCTGTCTTTATTTTTTGCTTCAAATCCTAAACATCTCCTTTCAGGACCTAAAAAGGACCCCATGGAGCCTAAGACACAAAAAACCATGTGCAAATCCCTGACATGATAGAGGGCGAAGGTCCTACATTCATGGTTATCCCGACAGAATCAGGGGCCCGAGGGAGATAGAGTCATTGGACATCATAGGCACATACTTGGTTGTTTCGATGAAGATCAAGGTGTACCCTGAAGATGGGAAAATAGACCAAGAAAGAGCCAAGTGCCGAAGCCCAGATACCATCTTAGTTCCCAACACACGGACAGAGGAGTCTACGGCATTGAAGCAAACCAAGAGATATCTCAATGACCCTTGTCTGAAGGCGCCTCCGTTTCCAGTCCCTGTTTGCAAAATTGATCTAATTTGTCCAACAATCCTCAAGTTGCAGTAAAGAAAGTCGAAACTCCAACTTGGTTACCATTACCTGCACATTACAATATTATGACATTAATGACCAACATTAAAGTGGTATCCCCATTTTAGGAAGTGACAACCTGACCTACTCCCTATACAGGGAACTACAGCTCACCCCATTCACTAGCCTAGAACCGTGCAGAGGTTACTTGAGGACATGGGGCATTTCCAACACTAAGCCATCACCAAAGCCCCTTCCATCTCTAGATCCAAGGTGGTTAGAGTCACACTGAAAGTGTTTGCTGCTGATAGTCCATCATGGTGAGAATACCCCTTTAAGAACAAACCAGTGGGACTAACAATGCATTGGACTGTCTGCAATCCTCACTACTTAAATTGAATAAACTTCAGCATTTTCGTTCCATCTCACGCTGAGCCACGTTTCTATTATTCCACCCCCGGCACACCATATACCGTACCCCAGGTATATATGTATAGAAATCAATAAAAAGTACTTAAAAAAAGCAAATATCGTAAAACAAAAAGAAACAAACTACTGACCAACTCCAGTTAATGGCTCGGGCTAAACTCTGCGCGCTTGCATTAGTCTGAAGTTATTGCTTTTTTTTGCTACATGCATTAGTGCATTGGTGGAAAGGTCAGCAGAAAACTATAGAATACGTCGTCAGATCGGAGCCGACGGCCCCTCTGCTCGCTCCATTCTCCTATTTGCAGCACAATAGACGTAGTTTATTATCTGTCTCATGTTACTTCATGTCAAGTGGAGACAGACAACCTGTACATAGATTGGGTTGATTTTCTATTACAGTAACTCTTGGACTGCCGAGCAGAGCAGCAGAGTCGTTCAGTGCGGCCATATTGACCATTTATCTGACCATTATTGACCATTGATTTAGCCATTGTTGATCATGACAACCATTTATAACCATTATGATCATGTATCTCCAACTAAAGGTCTACGTTTCTTCCCACAAACCCCGCAGGGCTTGTGCCACATCTTATATAGGGTTGTCACACTTTTATAGGTCTACGTTGCTTTATCATAGACTAGGTTTCTGAAATCACACAGTACAGTCAGTAGTCGTATCTTTGTGAGATGGTCTCTGTTACTAAAGTCATACAATTGGATCAGGCCACTTTTTAGAACCTCTCATGGAGGAAACGTCCATTCTTTCTGGCGTCTCCACTTAGATGTGTTCCTAGATATTTGCTACTCTTGCCAATAGTAGGTGCCTTGTCATTGTCTCCACATAAGGATTCCAGTTTCTCTGGGAATCCATATCGTGCCTCTATATCTAAGCAGTTCCTTGGGTAACAAAGGTTTGGTGAACTTCCTGACTACTCCATAAGCCATCTAGAAACATTGTCCAAAAATGAGTTTACCTTTAGATTGCTCCTACAGGTCCTTGATCTGTAGCTTATCGCTATGGTGTCAGTGGAGGAGTCTGGGGTCTACTAAGTTTAGGTACAAGTCTAGTCTGGATACAATTGTAGCAAAATGTTAGAAGTCTTAGGTCTGTAAGTATCCACAACCTTGGAAAATACAAAAAAAATACCGTAATTTTTTCCATCCGTGACAGCATGGAGAGATCTCAAAAATACAGAGAATGTATCAGAGAAGAATATTTTACAACTGAATTATGGTGAAGGTATCGGGCAGTGCGGTACTGGAGAATATGTTAGGAACCTGATGCAACAAACAACTCTAAATCCTGGGCAACTAGAATCCCCAACAGTCCTTGGTGTGTCCCACAATCCCAACCGGAGAGGAACCAGGCTCCGGAGTTCTTCACCAGAGCTCCTGATGGTGGAGTTGGACTTGGTAAAAGTCTGAGGTCCGGATCCGCAACTGCCCAGTGAGTGACGCACACCCAGCGAACCCCAAGAAGGACCCAGACACTAACCTTAGAGTGAAGTCCAAGAGAACAGAAGGAATGCAGCCGCAGATGAGCAGGAGGGTAATCCAGGGAATACTCACAGAGATCCGGGGAACAATACCGTGTTCAAGCAAGCCGGGTCAATACTGGAGGTCACGTGGTGGCAGAAGGCAGAGACAGAAGCGTGGTCCGGGAAGCCTGGTCATACACAGGAGGTCAATGAAGTAGCCAAAACAGGATCCAAAAGAGAAGTCAAGTGAAAGCCAAAGGTCATACACAGGAGGTCAGGAAGGTGCCAAATCAGGATCACGGAGAAGAGGTCTGAAAACCAACCTGGGTCATACACATGCAGAGGGTTCAGGAATAGCAGGGACAGGAGACAGGTAGGCCGTGGTAAAACGAATAACCATCAGCAGGCCAAGAGCAGAGTAAGGCCTAAATAGCCTCAGGCCGGCCGCTGACCCCCCTGATCCCAGAAGTGCTGGTCCCGGCGCTAGGGAGAAACCGGAACCTCCGCACACTGAAGTGGAGGCCTCCAGCCTACCCCAGCGTCGGAACCAGCAGTGACTCCAGCGCTTGACAGTGATCGGGTCAGACACCTCCACGCAGCACAGTGGAGACCCCAGCCCGTCCAAACAATCTCCTTGTGCATCTATTTCAAGCAATGACATTGGTGCTAATTTTTTTTTCAACTGTGACAGAAAGTAGAGATATTGAAAATTGTGAAGGATAAAACATAAAGTATATTGGAAAATAATATTTTATATGAGGTTTTTGGTGTCAATATCTGTCACTGGGGCACTGCAGAATGTCTCCATGTGCAACTATGGTAGCCAAGACACAATGGTGCTATTCATATCATCTGGGGTGGCGGACCCCATTGACTATCATGGGATCTGCTAGGTGTCTGTTGTTTCAATACTTACTGAGCTTCTGCGGTTTCTGTGATGGCGTCTCCAACCGAGTCTGGTGCAGATGTGAAGTCAGACTTAGTAAATAATATTTTGCAGAATATTTCCATAAATTATGGCGCTAACTTCAACTTGCTGTCAATGAATGGAATCCATCTTATTGATCATTGTATCGTCTTCCCATTCTGTTCCGGGATTAACCCGAAGTGAAACCTTACCCTTAGCCAATCTTCACCACTATTGAGTTTGAGGTCAGGAACTTGTTGCCTGAAAATATCCCAGTATTTGTTGGGGCTCCTCATAGATTTAGCCTTGGGGTCTCGGAGCTTCATGTTACCCCTCTGTGTGCAGGTCACAGATTCCCGTAGACTCGTCTTCCACATCTTTTCCAGATTTTTCTTTGCGTTCCATATGTAAAGTTGTAGGACGGTGCAGATGTTTCTTTCTCTTGACATCACTGAACGATACATTTCTTCATTTTAAAGACTAGAACTCATTATAATGGATTCTGTGAAGCAGATAGTTAGTAGGTAACGTGTATTCAGTGATGGCTCCAGCTGATTGAACCAGCAGCTGTGGGACTTCATTATCCTTTGAAAGGCGGCATGCCACACCAGCTGGTCCCCATTCTAAGGGCATGACATCATTTTCACTATACTAGTCATAAATGTAACAATTGTGTAGCGACAAAAGTTCTAGCAGTGTTGTCGTCGCTTTTACAAAATCAAGTAGAGAGAGAGGCTGAATTACGCTGACAGACCAAGACACAGTACAGTAGAGGATGAGAGGGAGGGAAGAGTGCAAGGACATGGGAACGGATGAAAGTTTGGACTATATCTTATTAGGGTAATGTGTCGTCTTGCTTGCTATCTGTGCTTGGAACTGTTCAGAAATGTACCTAACCCTCAAAAAAAAATCAAGTCCCAACGATGCATTAAATAGTAAAGAGGTAGGAGAGGAGAGGAGGGGCATGCAGCTGCAGAATGTCTATGAAACTAGAGCATGTAGGGGAAGAGTCATAGTGGGGAAACATCCGACTGCTTGTGCAAAAAACAAAGATAGCAGGAAAGCGCTCCAAAGCAAGGGTAGATATCACACCAGGAAGGGGAAATTAAAAGGGGCTCCTGGGTAAGGGATCTTTCACAATCAACTTTTTTTTTTCTTTTTTCAATGTAGATTGTGAGCCCCATATGGAGATCACAATGTACATTTTTTTCCCTATCAGTATGCCTTTGTAGTATGGGAGGAAATCCATGCAAACACGGAAAGAACATACAAACTCCTTGCAGATGTTGTTCCTGGTGGGGCTTAAACCCAGGACTCCAGCACTGCAAGGCTGTAGTGCTAACCACTGAGCCACCATATTGCCCCTCAACAATCAACTTTTAAGATATGGGTGATATCTTTACTAATCCCAGTCAATACGTGTTCCTGCTAATTTTGGGTTGGGTACTGTCTGTGGTTTGGCCATTGTTAAACATTTGGGAAAAAACAGGTCAACTTTTTTTTTTAATTTCTATACTCTACAATGACTCTGGGCCCATGAAGAAAGGAGAGCACATGGATGGTATCATGTGGTGGGAGTGATCTTCATAGAACCACAGACTTTAGTGGGTATCCAATGGACCAAAGAGATCGTGGCTCCATTCTTATTCCACTGACCATTGGTCCGTGGGGGAAAAAAAAATCCATTTGCCCATTAAAATCGATGGGTTGGTCAAAAAAAAACTTCCCTAGTAGCCACACAGACGGCTAGAAGTCAATAGGACAGGTTTATAATGCCTTGTATGGATGTTTCCTATCGTACAAGGCTTAAAAAAATTGCAGATTTTTTGTAAAAATTGTGTTTTATGACTATTCCTTTTTTGCAGGGGGCCGAACATTGACCCCACCAGATTTATTATCATTTACACCAGAACTCTGCCATGACTTACGCTATAAATCTGCTGTAGATTTGCCTCCAGTCAGGCCAGGAGAAGGTACCCCATGTCATAAATGAGACGCCCCCTTCACCGGTGATGGGGTTATGAAGACTGGCGCTGAGAACACTAATTGTCATAGATCTCCTCAATGTGACATATTTGTTTCATATTTGCAAATTTTGCCACACATCACATGCTCTATACAGAAGCGGCTCCCACATGCGGTATGTGATGGGGCATTATATGGCGGCACACAGAGTCTTACCCCATGGGGTACTGTAAATCCGCCTACATGGCACTGCCTTATAGATAACACAATTGTATTCCTCCAAGCACTTATACACCGCCTTATGTTTCTTTTTGATACATATCTATACATTTGTGTCTGATTCCTTTATGCCTCGCTTGTACCGTACGTCTAAGCGGCGCTTCGTAGAAATACGACATAATGTGCAGTGAGACTAATGTCAAAATAATGTTGTCATCTCTGCCGTACAGTGAATAAGCCAAATCCACATTGTAGATGTCCTTAATAATCTATGTAATTTGCTCACAAATCTCCAGCGCAAAACGCTTCCTGTTTGGGAGACAGTGTATTAATAACGAATAATGTATGAATGAAAAACTTCCTTTGTCTAGGACGATACGACCGTGCAGGGAATAGCGATATGGATTTTTAGTTGCAATTGACGCTGATGCTTTTGGATGGATCTTTTCAGGCTATTTGTCTTGAGTAAAAGTGTTTCGCCTCGGTAGTAGATATCGATGGTCGCCCCGTAGTAATTATACGGTTTAATGGAAGGTGGGATCGTAGCAGTGAGTATGGCCGGACGTAGGTAGATACATCACTGTCTGGATAGGGTCTGTATCCCCATAAGACACATGACGGTAGAATTCATGGAATATGACCTGTATGCCGGTAGTCCGCTCTTTGGACTTTGCATTGTCATCTCATGTTTTTCTGTCTACTCCCTCTTTAAATTTAAAGGGGTTGTCCAGGAATTCTTAAATATCTGTCCACTATGGGGACACCAATATCCATACTATACATTGCATGGATCTGGAAGAAGTTGGTTCCATGTCCTGTCTAGTGGTTGAACGCCCCCATTAAAGTCAATTTAGAAATTCCTGGCCCACCCCCATAAATAATACATATTGAGTCCAGTCCTTGGGACTATCGTTTAGGTTCATTGGTAAGATTTGGTTTGGTACAAACCAGAAGTGTTATTATTAGAGATGAGCGAACAGTGTTCTATCGAACTCATGTTCGATCGGATATTAGGCTGTTCGGCATGTTCGAATCGAATCGAACACCGCGTGGTAAAGTGCGCCATTACTCGATTCCCCTCCCACCTTCCCTGGCGCCTTTTTTGCTCCAATAACAGCGCAGGGT
The DNA here is from genome assembly GCF_031893055.1 of Leptodactylus fuscus. Lineage (NCBI taxonomy): Eukaryota > Metazoa > Chordata > Amphibia > Anura > Leptodactylidae > Leptodactylus > Leptodactylus fuscus. Next base: position 218,149,597 of record NC_134268.1, on the reverse strand, counting down.
AGGTGGGACAGGAACTACGACACCGGTGACGTTGAAAAAAGTAGGCAAAACCCATTGGCTGCCGAAAACATGTGACCTCTAATTTAAAAGAACAGCGCCGCCCAGCTTCGCGTCATTCTGAGCTTGCAATTCACCGGGGACGGAGGTTTCCGTCCAGTTAGCTAGGGGTTAGATTCTGGGTAGGCAGGGACAGGCTAGGATAGGAAGGAGAAGACAACCAACAGCTCTTGTAAGAGCTAAATTCCAGGGAGAAGCTTGTCAGTGTAACGTGGCACTGACGGGCTCAATCGCCGCAACCCAGCTTTCCCAGGATCCTGAATGGAATACACTGTCAGTGTATTCCCGTATACCCGATATATACCCCCGATACCCGTTCCAACGGTGTGCCCCCCCACCTTCACCCCAGAAATACCCTGCAAGTCCCCTAGCAATAGGATTGGGGCTATATACACCCACTATTTTTGCTACTGCCATATAGTGCCATTGTCTCACTGGGAATTCAAAGAATATATTGGGCTTACATATAACTTCAATTCCAGGGAGAAGCTTGTCAGTGTAACGTGGCACTGACGGGCTCAATCGCCGCAACCCAGCTTTCCCAGGATCCTGAATGGAACACACTGACAGTGTATTCCCGTATACCCCATATATACACCCCAAATCCCCGTTCCAACGGTGTGCCCCCCCACCTTCACCTCAGAAATACCCTGCAAGTCCCCTAGCAATAGAATTGGGGCTATATACACCCACAATTTTTGCTACTGGTATATAGTGCCATTGTCTGACTGGGAATTCAAAGAATATATGGGGGTTATGTGCACCCACAATTTTTAATACTGGTATACAGTGCCATTGTCTGACTGGGAATTCAAAGAATATATGGGGGTTATGTGCACCCACAATTTTTACTACTGGTATATAGTGCCATTGTCTGACTGGGAATTCAAAGAATATATGGGGGTTATGTGCACCCACAATTTTTACTACTGGTATACAGTGCCATTGTCTGACTGGGAATTCAAAGAATATATGGGGGTTATGTGCACCCACAATTTTTGCTACTGCTATACAGTGCCATTGTCTGACTGGGAATTCAAAGAATATATGGGGGTTATGTGCACCCACAATTTTTAATACTGGTATACAGTGCCATTGTCTGACTGGGAATTCAAAGAATATATTGGGAATACAAATACCCTCATTTCTTGCTACTGCCATATAGTGCCAGTGTCTGACTGGGAATTCAAAGAATATATTGGGGTTATGTGCACCCACAATTTTTAATACTGGTATATAGTGCCATTGTCTGACTGGGAATTCAAAGAATATATGGGGGTTATGTGCACCCACAATTTTTAATACTGGTATATAGTGCCATTGTCTGACTGGGAATTCAAAGAATATATGGGGGTTATGTGCACCCACAATTTTTACTACTGGTATACAGTGCCATTGTCTGACTGGGAATTCAAAGAATATATGGGGGTTATGTGCACCCACAATTTTTAATACTGGTATATAGTGCCATTGTCTGACTGGGAATTCAAAGAATATATGGGGGTTATGTGCACCCACAATTTTTAATACTGGTATACAGTGCCATTGTCTGACTGGGAATTCAAAGAATATATGGGGGTTATGTGCACCCACAATTTTTAATACTGGTATATAGTGCCATTGTCTGACTGGGAATTCAAAGAATATATGGGGGTTATGTGCACCCACAATTTTTACTACTGGTATACAGTGCCATTGTCTGACTGGGAATTCAAAGAATATATTGGGAATACAAATACCCTCATTTCTTGCTACTGCCATATAGTGCCAGTGTCTGACTGGGAATTCAAAGAATATATGGGGGTTATGTGCACCCACAATTTTTAATACTGGTATATAGTGCCATTGTCTGACTGGGAATTCAAAGAATATATGGGGGTTACGTGCACCCACAATTTTTGCTACTGGTATACAGTGCCATTGTCTCACTGGGAATTCCACAAATAATTTGGGGATTCATTCACCCTACATCTCAGGCTCTTGCCATATTCACCCAGGTTGTCAGTGCTGCACCAGCTCGTTCCCAGACAGCTCGGCCCGAAAAACACGTTACCTATATAGAGGATTTGGACAATGAAGACAACATGTTCTAAATCTAATGTCTGCACCTTCTCCAGAATTAAAATAAAGGCAGCGTTTAACTTTCAAATAGCACTGCACAAAGGAAGAGCTTATCAGCTTGTCTCATGACATGCTACTGAAAAGTTTCATTTGTGTATCTTAATGTAAATATAGTTGTATAAGCTTTTTGGGTTTTAGGCACTGCCAAGTTATTTATTACCACCCGCTCCCTTATAATGATGATGACGCCAAAGTCACTGTGGGTGTTCAGAGCTCACAGCTTTGGGTGACATTTGTCTTGCTCTCTGTCGGTACCAGCTGTCTTTTTGGATACCGTAAAGTTATGTTGACTTTATTAACAGCTATAGAAGCTTTAGCCAGGTTGTGACGGTGTGTAACCCTAACAACACTAAGTGGGATACACATTAATAGTCAGTCTATGTACGCTAAACGTATCACTGAAGTAATTTTTTTTCCCTCTCCCCTAATATAAGAAAGGAACAGACATTAGACCTAGACCGGGGTTCGAGGCTTGAAAAAATCCAGTATTATTTGTTCTTCATGATGTGAAATATGTGTTGAAAAGCAACCCAAGATGAAGTCAGCCATGTGTGCCAGTGTGTTACTTGGCATGCCTTTGCTGGCCCCAACTGTAAGGGTCACTCTCCATTTCCTCCATTTTCCACTTCCCTTCACACCATTTGTGGTGAAGCAATGGGATGCACTGAAGTGCACCCTCTAGCCTCGTGTGGGATAGGGACATCAGATGCCACTCCAACCCCCTCGTCTTCCTCCGCCAGCCAACGGTGCGAAGATGAGAGGAGTGTGCTCTGAATGTTTTCTGCCTAGCAGAGGCTAGTTCTCACTTACGAAAATGGCCCCACTTTGACCTGTATATCAGGCACAATGGTGTAGGTTTCAAAGAAACATGGCACCAACAAGTTGGAAAACGTGGGCCATGCGTGGACCGTGTTTGAGTCTGGCAAGCTCCAGATCTGCTACCAGGTTCCAGCCATTATCACAGGCGCAAAAATGCCAGGCCCCAGGTGTAGCAGGGAAAAAAAAATGCCATTTCAGCCAGGATGGCATCCCTGACCTCGGAGGCACTGTGCTGTCTGTCCCCCAAGCTGATCAGTTTCAGCACGGCCTGCTGACATCTCCCCATGCCAGTGTTACAGTGTTTTCCGCTAGTAGCTGGGGTGGAGGTTGCAGCTTCGTAGGGTTTCAGTCTACTCCTGCCATGAATTTTGGCCTGGGAGAGGAGATAGGCCACCCCAGTTTGCACCCGGGGAACAGACTCCACCACATTCACCCTGCCTGTCATTAAAGATAAGCACTGCAGCATCCCTGACCACAGGCGCTTGTCCATGTGTCGGTGGTCAAGTGGACCTTGCAGCAAAGCGCAGAGCTCTGGGCCCGACTGATGTTATGGGACACATGCAGGCGCAAGGCAGAGACAGCACACCAAGAGAAGTAGTAACGGCTAGGCCCAGCATAGGGAGGTGCCCCAGCTGCCATCTGCTGACGGAAGGCCTGGGTCTCCAGAAGCATAAACAAACACCAACATCTCCAGGGCCAGCAGTTTATCGATGAGGCTGTTACAGGCTTGGGCATGGGGGTGGGTTGTATTGTACTTCTGCCTGCAATGAAAAGCTTGGGAAATGTGGAGTGGCTGGGAAGAGGCGCATGATGGTGCAGGCCAAAAGGGCGCATGAGGGTGAACTCCCCAATGTGTCAGAGATAGGTGTGTAGGTGTCCTTGCATCATATACTTGCACCATATTTGGCTTTGGAAGTTAATTTTGTGCCAAAAAGTGGTTAAGACAGCGATCCCTCAGCTACTCCCGTTACACTGTCTATTGAAGTTACCATCTGTGGAAGTGGACCACCATTTCTAAGATCCCAAAGGAAGCAGGCAAGAGATGTGCAGTTCAGAAAAAAAGATGAGAAAATAAGTTTAGGCTGTAGAGCACAGAGGGATCGGAGAGGACAGAGCTGGTGTCGGCCAGGTATTCCCACAACATGCGCCTATACTTGTCCCTCCTGGTGACACTAGGCCCCTGAGTGGCAGTAATTTGTCCAGGGGGGCCATTAACGTGTTCCAGACCTAGGAATAAGTCTTCCAACAGGGTAGAGTTTTGCATGCCTTTGCTTCTACCCACTGTTTTTGCTGCTTAGCTTCCCTCCACATCTACTCTGCTTTCACCCCTAAACATCACCCCAGTTTATGCCTTTGCTTCTACCCAGGTTTTTTGTTGATTTAGCTTCCCTCTACATCTACACTGCTTTAGCCCCTAGACATCACCCCTGTCCATGTGGGGTCGGTGGCCTCGTCATCCACCAACTCCTCTTCCAATTGCGCACTGCCCCCTTACTGCAAACCGCACATGACCACAGCTTGCCTTGATGGCAACTGTGTCTCATGATCCCCACTTAGGTCCAGACAAGTCGGTGGCGGGTCCAAAACCCCAAAATTGGAAGGAAATGGCAGATGCTGCAGTATTTCTAACACCTGTTCCTGGTGCTCGGGCCTGGTCTGTGTTGTACCCTGCACCCTGCTTAACGCATCTGCCATATCCGAAGTTGTGCTGAGCGCATGCTAATGTTTCGTGTCCAGTGCAATGGATGGGATGGGATTTCACATAAGTCTGCCACCCATGGCCACTCATGGTTGAGCAACTGAGGGAGTTGACTTTGATGAACCCGAGGGTTTTGGAGTTGGAACTACATCAAAGGTCTGTGCTGCTCACACACTCTGCTCAACACATGATATGTTTAGTGCCAGCAGTGTGGAGACGTCGCACAACAGCCGTTGTTCCAGCAGGTACAGGCGTTGTAGGAGTGCATAGAGGCTAGCAGCGGCAACTATACACTTTAAAAACTATCCGCACAAGCGCCACACTTTCACCAGTAGCTCAGGAACATTGGGGTACCTTTTTCAAAAGATTAGCAGCAATGAGTTAAAAACGTGGCCCAGGCATGGAATATGTTGCAGGCTGCCAAGCTACAGAGCCAATCCCAGGTTACGGCCATTATCACACATGACAACATGCCTGGGCCCAGGTGCAGTGGCAAAAACCACATTGCCGTCTCATCGAGGATGGGATGACTCACTTTGTAGGCAGTGTGCTGTCTGGCCCCCAAGCTGATGAGCTTCAGCACGGCCCGCTGACGTCTCCCCACACCAGTGTTGCAGCGTTTCCAGCTCGTAGCTGGGGTCAATTTAACAGCGGAGGAGGGTGGTGTTTCAGCCCTCCTCCCAGGAATGTTGTGTGGGGAGACAAGTCAGGCCACCACATTTTGCGACCCGGTCCACGCCTCAACTACATTCAACCACTGTGCCCAAATTGAAAGTTAGCGTCCCTGTCCGCATGCACTTGTCCATTCGTAACTGGTCACATGGAACTTTAGGGCTAAGCGCTGAATTTAGGGACCGCCTCATGTTTGGGGGAAAGTGCTGGTGTGGACGGCACAGTGCGGTGGCGCAGTAGACACTCTGCCCAAAAAGGGCAGAGTGTCCCCCAGCCGGGATTCCAACATCTCCTGGGCCAGATTTCTTGAGATGAGGCCGTTGAAGCCTTGGGCATGTGGGTGGGTTGCGCTGTACTTTAGCATGAAATGAAAGGCTTGGGAGATGGGGAGTTGCTGGGAAGAGGCGCATGATGGCGCGGGCAAAAGGAGAAATGGCAGGAAAAGGTGAGGATAAGGGTGAACTCCCCAAAGTGTCAGAGGCAGATGTGGAGGTGTCCTGGCTCCTGGTCTGGACTGCAGCGCCAGCCCTGTCAACAGTGGAAGAGGCAGTGGCCGCCAGGCCAAACGACGATTATCCTGCGCTTGCTCTCACCCACTGAGCCCAGGGGCAGCGGGGATAAACAAATTGCCATCTCATCCAGGATGGCATCCCTGACCTCAGAGGCAATGTGCTGTCCGTCTCCCAAGCTGATGAGCTTCAGCCCAGCCTGCTGACGTCTCCCCACACCAGTGTTGCAGCGTTTTCAGCTCGTAGCTGGGGTCAATCTAACAGCGGAGGAGGAGGAGGGTGGTGTTTCAGCCCTCCTCCCAGGAATGTTTTGTGGGGAAACAAGTCAGGAAAATTCTTGAAACGGGAGAGTTTTGCATCTTTGCCCTTGCTGCCTATGGACATCCCTTTGCCTCTAGCCACCATTTTCCCTGCTTTGCTTGCCTCCACATCCACACTGCTTTTGCCCCTAGACATCACCCCAGTCCATGCCTTAGCTTGTACCCCCAGTTTTTCCTGCTTAGCTTGCCTCCACATCCACACTGCTTTTGCCCCTAGACATCACCCCAGTCCATGCCTTAGCTTGTACCCCCAGTTTTTCCTGCTTAGCTTGCCTCCACATCCACACTGCTTTTGCCCCTAGACATCATCCCTATCCATGCCTCTTCCCCTAGCCATAACTCTGCCACCCCTGGAAACTCATGGTGCAGAAACTTTGGTTGCTGACTTTGAGGAACCCTTGGGTTTTGTAGATGGAACTCCATCAAAGGTCTGTGCAGCTCACACACCCTGCTCAAGATATGGTATTGTAGGGTTTCAGCGTGTGTGAATGACGGACAACAGCCTGTGTTTGGACAGATGTAGGCCTTGCTAGAGTGTTTTTAGGCTAGCAGCGACTCCTGTGCACTTGCAAAAGTGGGCGCACAAGCGCCGCATTTTCAACAGTAGCTTCGGTACATTTGGGTATGTTTTTAAAAAACTTTGCACCACTAGGTTAGACGTGGGCCAAACATGGAACGTGTTGGAGGCTGGCAAGCTCCAGAGCCGCTACCAGGTTCCAGCCATTATCACAGGCGTAAAAATGCCAGGCCCCAGGTGTAGCAGGGAAAAAAAAATGCCATCTCAGCCAGGATGGCATCCCTGACCTCGGAGGCACTGTGCTGTCTGTCCCCCAAGCTGATGAGCTTCAGCACCGCCTGCTGACGTCTCCCCACACCAGTGTTTTAGCGTTTGCCGCTAGTAGCTGTGGTGGAGGTTGCAGCGTCGTAGGGTTTCAGTCTACTCCTGCCATGAATTTTGGCCTGGGAGAGGAGATAGGCCACCCCAGTTTGCACCCGGGGAACAGACTCCACCACATTCACCCTGCCTGTCATTAAAGATAAGCACTGCAGCATCCCTGACCACAGGCGCTTGTCCAAGTGTCGGTGGTCAAGTGGACCTTGCAGCAAAGCGCGGAACTAAGGGCCCACCTGATGTTGAGTGACACGTGCTGGTGCAAGGCGGGGACGCCACACCGGGAGAAGTTGAGACGGCTAGGGACGGCATAGTGAGGTGCCACAGTTGCCATCAGGTCCGGGAAGGCGGGAGTTTCAACAAGCCGGAACGCCAACCTCTCCTGGGCCAGCAGTTTAGCGATGTTGGCGTTCTAGGCTTGCGTGGGTGGGTGGTTAGCGGTGTATTTCTGCCGGCGCTCCAATGTCTGAGAGATGGTGGGTTGTTGTAAAGAAGCGCCTGATGGTGCCTTTGATGGTGCAGGAGAAGGAGATAAGACAGAAACAGGGGAGGATGAGGGAGAAGTCAACAAAGTGGCGGAGGCAGATGAAGTGATGTCCTGGCTCGTCCTCTGGAGTGCATCGCCAGCACTGTGAGCAGAGGCAGTGGCATGAACGGCGGGCGACGTTTGTCCTGCCGTTGCTGCCTGCCACTGATTCCATTGCTTGGATTCCAAATGACGGTGCATTGAAGTGGTGGACAGGTTGCTCTTCTCAGGGCCCCTACTCGATTTCGAGAGGCAAATTGTGTAGACGACACTATATCTGTCCTCGGCGCATTCCTTGAAAAAACTCTACACCTTCAAGAAACGTGCCCTCGATGGGGGAGTTTTTCTGGGCTGGGTACAAAAGGGAACATCTTCGGACATTCCGGGTCTGGCCTGGCTTCGGCAAAGCAGCTGACCTCTGCCTCTGGACATGTCTCTGCCTCTAGCTACCCTTTTTGGTGCTGCACCTGCCTCAACATCCACACTACTTTCCCAGCTTGACATCTGCCTTGTCCAGGTGGGGTCGGTGTCCTCGTCGTCCACCACCTCCTCTTCCAACTCCTGTCTCGCCTCCTCCTCCTGCACAATGCGCATGTCAACTGGCTGCCCTGACAGCAACTGCGTCTCATCGTCGTCGATGAGGGTGGGTTGCTGGTCATCCGCCACCAAATCGACCGGAGATGGAATGGAGGAGACTCTAGTGTTTGAGCATCTGGACACAGATACTCGTCTGTTAGGTCCGTGGAATCGCGAAATGGAGGGGCAGGTTGCGGTACAGTCAAAGGAAGGGAGAACAGCTCTGGGGAGCAGGGACAGTTGGGGTTATTGTTCTGGGAAGATTGGGAATTTTGGTTGGAAGGAGGACAAGACTGTTGGGTAAGAGGAGGTAGAGGCTGACTGGCTGGTGGACAATGTGCTTTAAGCGTTATCTGACAGCCATTGCAAGATCTGTTCCTGGTTCTCGGGCCTACTAATCTTTGTACCATTCAGCCTAGTTAATGTGGAACTTTTGTGCAAAGCGCAGAACTTAGGGCCCGCCTGATGTTAAGGGACACACGCTGGTACAAGGCTCAACTCACCCTAAGTGCCAAAAACACTGCTGGTGCAAGGCTCTACTCATGCCAAGGGCCTCAATCTCTGCTGGTAGCTCAGCTTAAGGTCATGTAACTTTGTTTGGAAGGGCTCATGTTAAGGGCTAGAAAAGTGAATTTTGGAAGGTCTTACCACATCACACACACACACACACACACACACTCAAAATGACAGTTAAGGGTGAGGGCTTTTGGAATTCCCATTGCCTATTCCATTTGTGGTTGTCATGGGGAACGTGATTTAAAGGGGTGGTTGTTACTGTTTGTTGAGCTTAAATTGGGGTTTGTGTCCATCCATTTGGGGAGTAAAGAAGGTTTCCAGGTATTTTCCCACTTTGATAGAGGTTTTTTTGAATGTGGAAAGTGTGTAGTTGTTAGGCAGTGATGTTGGGGTAATAGAGGGTCTTTGGTGTGTTAGATGCCCCCAGACATGCTTCCCCTGCTGTCCCAGTGTCATTCCAGAGGTGTTGGCATCATTTCCTGGGGTGTCATAGTGGACTTGGTGACCCTCCAGACACGGATTTGGGTTTCCCCCTTAACGAGTATCTGTTCCCCATAGACTATAATGGGGTTCGAAACCCGTTCGAACACACGAACATTGAGCGGCTGTTCGAATCGAATTTCGAACCTCGAACATTTTAGTGTTCGCTCATCTCTAGTTATTATTATAATCTAAGGTCTCTTCTGGCACCAGAGTATATCGGAGGTTGGGTTATACTCACCTTTCCTGGGCTCTACCGTGATATCCGGTCAACCCATGACTAATATGTTCATGTCACAAGCAACTTCACATAGATCAGCTTCCTAGTCCCTTACAGAGAGTCCATGTAAGGGTTAATGGTAGAGATGAGTGAACCAGTTCAAACTAGGTTTGTTACAAATTTTCCAAAAATTTTGGGTTTGGTTAAACTCAAAATTTTGGGGGTTTACCACCTAGGAGTTATTGTTATAATCTGGGGTTTCTTCAATACACAGGGGGCAGGAAGGGTGTGTAAAAATAGAAAACACTTTTCTGGGCTTCACCACATCACCCAGTCTTCTTTCCCGAGTGTCCATGGCGTGGCCCGCCTCGCTCCCTGGCGTCATTGCTCAGGTCACCGCAGATGACCAGTGATGCACAATGTTAAAGTGTCATCATGTCAATACCCCCCATCTGACCTAATTGATGGTCAATCGGACTGACTAGGTCAGAGAGACCACCCAAATGGACCACCCATGGATGACCTGAAAAGAACACCATGGATGGTGGGGCCCAGGAAAGGTGTTTTGTTTTTTGGAATTTTTTTTTTTGCATTTTTTATGCACCCTCTCTAGTCTCTGATTATTATATTCAGCAGTCTGAAGAGACCACAAAATATAATGTTGGTTCGTAGATGGCAAACCTCAAAAATGTTGGAATCCCAAATTTTTGAAAAATCCATAACACATGGTTTGTTACAAACCAGTTCTTTGATCTATACCAGTAAACCTTAAATACAACTCCTAGCACGCATCTGAACTATGAGAAACTGCTTGGGAAATGAAGTTCTACATGGTGGCCATTCAGATGAACGTTGTCCATGTAATACATGGACAGGTTGAGTCCTCCAGGACAGGAGACACAAGTTCCTCACTTTGGGTTGTAGAATTTGACCATGAGCTGAGGACCTTCTCTTCCTTGATATACGTGGAGGGAACTTTCAATCAGAAGAGTCTTATGATGACTGTATATCAAAAGGTTGTAAAGATGGAGACCTCCTCAAAACATTCTCCATTCCTCCCAATATTAGTAGAGGGTATACTGCATAAGTGAATGATCAAGTCCTAAGTTCTTCAAGTCTTTATATGTAACAACAAATGTATCTCTCTTCCTGCAGGATGCATCCATCGCTCACAGGTTCCACATGATGCGAGAAAAACATCCCGAAAAGTTCAACAGTAGGTAAGAGACTCGTACGGGACCTCTGGATATTTTTGCAGAAGTTGTTTTATTGTTGTGTAACCTTTGTACCCGGTGTGACATCTTTCTGGACTTTCCAATGGTTAGACCCCATACTGCACCCGTATATTTTTAGAAATGCGTTGTGCACATAACCTCCTCCTTTTTGGTCCTTATTAATGGCTGGAACTAGGCAACATGGGACAATTAGGGGGTACAGAGATGTAACATGGCTTCTCTACGCCTGGGGTAAAAGTGCAGTTCATGGTGCTACTCCTTTATCGAATACCCCAAATGTTTCTTTGCCACGTAAACTATATTACTATTCCAAATGGCACAAGGCAGGTAGGGACCCATTACAGATTTTGCACTGGGCCCAGGACAAGTTACACGTTACACCTCCCAGTCATCCATTCACCAGCACCAACCACCTGGGACACATTTCCCTCCAGCTCCTGGATAGTTATGCCCCTCTGGGGTAGGTTGAAGACTCCACATCAAGATATAGCCCCAAGCTTCCTGCAAACCCTATGGTTCACACCGACACCGATGTCGTCAACACCATCATTGCTCGGTCTTAGGACTCTCGCCACATGGGACATGGAGGTTTAATCTGATGGATATTGTATACTGATGCCTCCTATTATCCTCTAGATCTAGAAGAATGGTGAAAGTACAGGAGCAAAAGTGTGTACATGGAGGTGCCATATAGATCCCTGTGCATGTCTTTGGATACCTCTGTATGGTGGTGGAAGCCACCAATGTCTACAACTTTTGCCTTAGGTGTGCTTGTAGACTGTTTATATCCTGTTGATATGTATATGAGCCGTCAATATATGGCTATTCTGAAGTATATCACAGTGTATGGTATATTTCTGTATACATTGCTTTACTGTTGATGACTTATGGCCGTACTGTGTTTTATATTACTGCCATATTACTTCCAACAAGAACTTTTTGGAAAGTCTGATCTTTCTTCTGGATTGGTGGAACCCACTTGTGCCTATCGGTTGGTCATTGGGTGGCGTTCTTCTCGTGCCAGTCTTGGTACAGATTTGGCCTGATATGGCCTGATACACTGTAGTCACCCCAGGCCGCAACCTCTTCCTATAAAGTCATCCTTTCATGCAGACTTTTTGGGTCTTCTATACAGCACTCCATTACGACCTTTGCAACATCTGTTAAACCTGGTGTTAACATGTAAGTCTGAATCATAGCCGTGACTTTACCCAAAAGATAGCCTTGAAAACTTGAACGTGTATCTGAGATGCGGGAGCCATTGGAGCTGAGCACCCTTGTGTGAGCTGGGCACCAAGAAAACTACAGAAACCTCGATAGTACCTCTTTATAACTTAGTAGGGTCCATGGTTACTATTACAAGTGGGGGCCATGACGCTAATATGAACATAACCATAGGTAAAGATGTTTTTTACCAGCAAAACTGGTCAGGGTTTCGGGTCAACACAAAGAACAATGCTTTTTGGTGAGAATATCAATGGAGGCTGAGATACAGTGATACATATTGTAGCTATTTTGTATCGTTATATGTGTGTAGGACCTATGGTCACATGACCAGAAGGGAAGGTCCTTAAGCTAGTAGGAATATTGATAGGAGCTGAAATAGAAAGGTTGTAGATTTGGTTCTACTGAGAAGATTGGGCCCATCTAAAGGGTGCACTTGGGATGCAGGCAAGAAAAGTGGGTGCAATGGCTATAGCAGGAGATACAAAGATGCCAGAAGATCTGATATCCCCAGTTAGGAGTAATGGTCAGGGTAACAAAATGACTACGAGGATATATGGTATAGTCACTTGTCGGCTACGCAACGGTCACTACATGAATCCTCTTGTAGATATTTGATGTAAAAATATATAACTTATAAAAATCAATTAAACAAATATTCTCCGTAATCTAAATCTACGCTTAGAATCTGAAATATTAAAGAAAAAACATTCTACTTGTAAAAAATTGATGAGCAGAGTCGATAGGTTTTAATATAATTTCTTCACTTAATTTACAATTATCGCCCCATTGTTTCTAATTAGAGAATAAATAATCAGGGTATAATCACTGTACCAGGGCCGAGTCTGATCCGAGGGGGGAGACGTGTAAAAGCAGCGGGGGGCCGACGTGAAACAACTGGAAGAAATGGAATATAAATTAATTCAAAATCAATAAGAAGAATTTTATGTTATTTATTTGAGAGCAAAGAGGAAAAAGCCATTTAATCTGTTAAACTTCTGTGACAATGTGTAAAGTGCGTATTATAGCGGAATAGACGGCGTGTTAATTGAAATGTGGTAAAATCTGCAGAGGACGAACAAATCTAATGAAAGTATTCCAATTATTGTAAGTAACATCTTCTACTATACTCTATATATAGTACTGAGAGCAAGAGCAGGATCGATGGCAGTATTATAGTAGTTATATTCTTATACATAGGAGCAGTATTATAGTAGTTATATTCTTGTACATAGGAGCAGTTTTTTAGTAGTTATATTCTTGTACATAGGAGGTAGTATTATAGTAGTTATATTCTTGTACATAGGAGTAGTATTATAGTAGTTATATTCTTGTACATAGGAGTAGTATTATAGTAGTTATATTCTTGTACATAGGAGTAGTATTATAGTAGTTATATTCTTGTACATAGGAGTAGTATTATAGTAGTTATATTCTTGTACATAGGAGCAGTATTATAGTAGTTATATTCTTGTACATAGGAGTAGTATTATAGTAGTTATATTCTTGTACATAGGAGTAGTATTATAGTAGTTATATTCTTGTACATAGGAGGTAGTATTATAGTAGTTATATTCTTGTACATAAGAGTAGTATTATAGTAGTTATATTCTTGTACATAGGAAGCAGTATTATAGTAGTTATATTCTTGTACATAGGAGTAGTATTATAGTAGTTATATTCTTGTACATAGGAGCAGTATTATTGTAGTTCTATTCTTGTACATAGGAGTGGTATTATAGTAGTTGTATTCTTGTACAAAGGAGGTAGTATTATAGTAGTTATATTCTTGTACATAGGAGTAGTATTATAGTAGTTATATTCTTGTACATAGGAGCAGTATTATTGTAGTTATATTCTTGTACATAGGAGGCAGTATTATAGTAGTTATATTCTTGTACATAGGAGTAGTATTATAGTAGTTATATTCTTGTACATAGGAGTAGTATTATAGTAGTCATATTCTTGTACATAGGAGTAGTATTATAGTAGTTATATTCTTGTACATAGGAGGTAGTATTATAGTAGTTATATTCTTGTACATAGGAGTAGTATTATAGTAGTTATATTCTTGTACATAGGAGCAGTATTATAGTAGGTATATTCTTGTACATAGGAGCAGTATTATAGTAGTTATATTCTTGTACATAGGAGTAGTATTATAGTAGTTATATTCTTGTACATAGGAGTAGTATTATAGTAGTTATATTCTTGTACATAGGAGCAGTATTATAGTACTTATATTCTTGTACATAGGAGCAGTATTATAGTAGTTATATTCTTGTACATAGGAGTAGTATTATAGTAGTTATATTCTTGTACATAGGAGTAGTATTATAGTAGTTATATTCTTGTACATAGGAGCAGTATTATAGTAGTCATATTCTTGTACATAGGAGCAGTATTATAGTAGTTATATTCTTGTACATAGGAGTAGTATTATAGTAGTTATATTCTTGTACATGGGAGTAGTATTATAGTAGTTATATTCTTGTACATAGGAGCAGTATTATAGTAGGTATATTCTTGTACATAGGAACAGTATTATAGTAGTTATATTCTTGTACATAGGAGTAGTATTATAGTAGTTATATTCTTGTACATAGGAGTAGTATTATAGTAGTTATATTCTTGTACATAGGAGTAGTATTATAGTAGTTATATTCTTGTACATAGGAGCAGTATTATAGTAGTTATATTCTTGTACATAGGAGTAGTATTATAGTAGTTATATTCTTGTACATAGGAGTAGTATTATAGTAGTTATATTCTTGTACATAGGAGTAGTATTATAGTAGTTATATTCTTGTACATTGGAGCAGTATTATAGTACTTACACTCACCGGCCACTTTATTAGGTACACCATGCTAGTAACGGGTTGGACCCCCTTTTGCCTTCAGAACTGCCTCAATTCTTCGTGGCATAGATTCAACAAGGTGCTGGAAGCATTCCTCAGAGATTTTGGTCCATATTGACATGATGGCATCACACAGTTGCAGTCGCAGATTTGTCGGCTGCACATCCATGATGCGAATCTCCCGTTCCACCACATCCCAAAGATGCTCCTCTATTGGATTGAGATCTGGTGACTGTGGAGGCCATTGGAGTACAGTGAACTCATTGTCATGTTCAAGAAACCAGTCTGAGATGATTCCAGCTTTATGACATGGCATTGCATTATCCTGCTGAAAGTAGCCATCAGATGTTGGGTACATTGTGGTCATAAAGGGATGGACATGGTCAGCAACAATACTCAGGTAGGCTTTGGCGTTGCAACGATGCTCAATTGGTACCAAGGGGCCCAAAGAGTGCCAAGAAAATATTCCCCACACCATGACACCACCACCACCAGCCTGAACCGTTGATACAAGGCAGGATGGATCCATGCTTTCATGTTGTTGACGCCAAATTCTGACCCTACCATCCCAATGTCGCAGCAAAAATCGAGACTCATCAGACCAGGCAACGTTTTCCAATCTTCAATTGTCCAATTTCGATGAGCTTGTGCAAATTGTAGCCTCAGTTTCCTGTTCTTAGCTGAAAGGAGTGGCACCCGGTGTGGTCTTCTGCTGCTGTAGCCCATCTGTAGCCTCAAAGTTGGACGTACTGTGCGGCGTTCAGAGATGCTCTTCTGGCTACCTTGGTTGTAACGGGTGGCTATTTGAGTCACTGTTGCCTTTCTATCAGCTCGAACCAGTCTGGCCATTCTCCTCTGACCTCTGGCATCAACAACGCATTTCCACCCACAGAACTGCCGCTCACTGGATGTTTTTTCTTTTTCGGACCATTCTCTGTAAACCCTAGAGATGGTTGTGCGTGAAAATCCCAGTAGATCAGCAGTTTCTGAAATACTCAGACCAGCCCTTCTGGCACCAACAACCATGCCACGTTCAAAGGCACTCAAATCACCTTTCTTCCCCATACTGATGCTCGGTTTGAACTGCAGGAGATTGTCTTGACCATGTCTACATGCCTAAATGCACTGAGTTGCTGCCATGTGATTGGCTGATTAGAAATTAAGTGTTAACGAGCAGTTGGATAGGTGTACCTAATAAAGTGGCCGGTGAGTGTATATTCTTGTACATAGGAGCAGTATTATAGTAGTTATATTCTTGTAAATAGCAGCAGTATTATAGTAGTTATATTCTTGTACATAGGAGTAGTATTATAGTAGTTATATTCTTGTGCATAGGAGCAGTATTATAGTAGTTATATTCTTGTACATAGGAGTAGTATTATAGTAGTTATATTCTTGTACATAGGAGTAGTATTATACTAGTTATATTCTTGTACATAGGAGGTAGTATTATAGTAGTTATATTCTTGTACATAGGAGTAGTATTATAGTAGTTATATTCTTGTACATAGGAGTAGTATTATAGTAGTTATATTCTTGTACATAGGAGCAGTATTATTGTAGTTCTATTCTTGTACATAGGAGTAGTATTTTAGTAGTTATATTCTTGTATATAGGAGTAGTATTATAGTAGTTATATTCTTGTACATAGGAGTAGTATTATAGTAGTTATATTCTTGTACATAGGAGCAGTATTATTGTAGTTATATTCTTGTACATAGGAGGCAGTATTATAGTAGTTATATTCTTGTACATAGGAGTAGTATTATAGTACTTATATTCTTGTACATAGGAGCAGTATTATAGTAGTTATATTCTTGTACATAGGAGTAGTATTATAGTAGTTATATTCTTGTACATAGGAGTAGTATTATAGTAGTTATATTCTTGTACATAGGAGCATTATTATAGTAGGTATATTCTTGTACATAGGAGCAGTATTATAGTAGTTATATTCTTGTACATAGGAGTAGTATTATAGTAGTTATATTCTTGTACATAGGAGCAGTATTATAGTACTTATATTCTTGTACATAGGAGCAGTATTATAGTAGTTATATTCTTGTACATAGGAGTAGTATTATAGTAGTTATATTCTTGCACATAGGAGTAGTATTATAGTAGTTATATTCTTGTACATAGGAGCAGTATTATAGTAGTTATATTCTTGTACATAGGAGCAGTATTATAGTACTTATATTCTTGTACATAGGAGCAGTATTATAGTAGTTATATTCTTGTACATAGGAGTAGTATTATAGTAGTTATATTCTTGTACATAGGAGGCAGTGTTATAGTAGTTATATTCTTGTACATAGGAGTAGTATTATAGTAGTTATATTCTTGTACATAGGAGTAGTATTATAGTAGTTATATTCTTGTACATAGGAGCAGTATTATTGTAGTTCTATTCTTGTACATAGGAGTAGTATTTTAGTAGTTATATTCTTGTATATAGGAGTAGTATTATAGTAGGTATATTCTTGTACATAGGAGCAGTATTATAGTAGTTATATTCTTGTACATAGGAGTAGTATTATAGTACTTATATTCTTGTACATAGGAGCAGTATTATAGTAGTTATATTCTTGTACATAGGAGTAGTATTATAGTAGTTATATTCTTGTGCATAGGAGCAGTATTATAGTAGTTATAGTCTTGTACATAGGAGTAGCATTATAGTAGTTATATTCTTGTACATAGGAGTAGTATTATAGTAGTTATATTCTTGTACATAGGAGCAGTATTATAGTACTTATATTCTTGTACATAGGAGCAGTATTATAGTAGTTATATTCTTGTACATAGGAGCAGTATTATAGTAGTTATATTCTTGTACATAGGAGGTAGTATTATAGTAGTTATATTTTTGTACATAGGAGTAGTATTATAGTAGTTATATTCTTGTACATAGGAGGCAGTGTTATAGTAGTTATATTCTTGTACATAGGAGTAGTATTATAGTAGTTATATTCTTGTACATAGGAGTAGTATTATAGTAGTTATATTCTTGTACATAGGAGCAGTATTATTGTAGTTCTATTCTTGTACATAGGAGTAGTATTTTAGTAGTTATATTCTTGTATATAGGAGTAGTATTATAGTAGTTATATTCTTGTACATAGGAGTAGTATTATAGTAGTTATATTCTTGTACATAGGAGCAGTATTATAGTAGTTATATTCTTGTACATAGGAGGCAGTATTATAGTAGTTATATTCTTGTACATAGGAGGCAGTATTATAGTAGTTATATTCTTGTACATAGGAGCAGTATTATAGTACTTATATTCTTGTACATAGGAGTAGTATTATAGTAGTTATATTCTTGTACATAGGAGTAGTATTATAGTAGTTATATTCTTGTACATAGGAGTAGTATTATAGTAGTTATATTCTTGTACATAGGAGTAGTATTATAGTAGTTATATTCTTGTACATAGGAGTAGTATTATAGTAGTTATATTCTTGTACATAGGAGTAGTATTATAGTAGTTATATTCTTGTACATAGGAGTAGTATTATAGTAGTTATATTCTTGTACATAGGAGCAGTATTATAGTACTTATATTCTTGTGCATAGGAGCAGTATTATAGTAGTTATATTCTTGTACATAGGAGCAGTATTATAGTAGTTATATTCTTGTACATAGGAGCAGTATTATAGTAGTTATAGTCTTGTACATAGGAGCAGTATTATAGTAGTTATATTCTTGTACATAGGAGTAGTATTATAGTAGTTATATTCTTGTACATAGGAGTAGTATTATAGTAGTTATATTCTTGTACATAGGAGCAGTATTATAGTAGTTATATTCTTGTGCATAGGAGTAGTATTATAGTAGTTATATTCTTGTACATAGGAGTAGTATTATAGTAGTTATATTCTTGTACATAGGAGTAGTATTATAGTAGTTATATTCTTGTACATAGGAGTAGTATTATAGTAGTTATATTCTTGTACATAGGAGTAGTATTATAGTAGTTATATTCTTGTACATAGGAGCAGTATTATAGTAGTTATATTCTTGTACATAGGAGCAGTATTATAGTAGTTATATTCTTGTACATAGGAGCAGTATTATAGTAGTTATATTCTTGTACATATGGGGTAGTATTATAGTAGGTGTATTCTTTTGCATAGAGGTAGTATTTTACCTACCTATCTGTATTACCAGTAGTATAACTTATACTGAACTATTAACCTTGGATATGTATTCTTTTAGTATTATGCCATGAAAACTTGTTATTTTAAGTTAAAATGAATGTCATATAGTTTTGTCCTCCCTGTAACTCCCCAGCCCTCGGGTTTAGCTTCCCCAGATTGCAGACTGTGTATAACTCTCAGCTTCTCTCCTTGCACAGCTGTGACATGTAAATCAGACCTTTCTATGGAAACACAAGTTGTACATTTCAGTGTTTAGTTTTGGGTCTTGTTATTATATTTTGCATACATGAGACTTGTTTATTTGCTCTCTTAGACATGTTTCTCTTCCATGCAAATCATGCACAGAACTTTCCTTGGATATTTTATCATCAAATACGGAATAATAGTTTATAGCTTATTCTTTTGCATATCGATGTAGTACATGCAAATCTCACTTCTGTTCCTATCCAATTCTGAGATTGCTTTATTGTTTCTTTCCCATCAGGCTAGAAATCGTTAATCTAATTTTTTTGTGAATATTAACAACAGAGAAGGAGGGAACCATGAAGTAGTGTGAATAATTGGAAGGCAATGTCTCAGCTGGGGCAATACCAGAGACTGACCCCATCTATGGTCTGTGGTCAGGTGGGACATGCCGACCTCATGATGCTCTGACAGTGTGACACTTGCATCAAAGCATCATGGCAGCCGGGTTCCCTTTTTTTGACCTTTGAAGCCTATGATTGGGCAAGTGATCTCCCGTTGAAAACAATTGGTCCCCAAATAAGCATCAAATTCCTACATGTGAACACCACCTAGGTCAGTTGACTGCTCCCACCAAAATTAATGGATCCTGCCCTTTAGACAACTCTGGTAACATCGTATCTGGCATGTTGAAATCCAACTGATCCTTCTCTCCCCTGACATCTGCCATCAGGAGAAAGTTGGGACGCCCCCATACACATTACACATTTGGCTGGTCCCACTGAAATTTCCTTCTTTTGCCAGACATCAGGAGAAAGTCAGGAAACCACCAAACACATTGGTGGAAGATAAGAATTTTCTCTTCATTTTCCGATGGCCGACTCGCCATGGTGTCACAGAAATTTATTTTTTACGCCCTCAAAGCTCCGAGTAGAGCTCGGTTTCATGTGACCAGATTCAGGCCGGGAAACTCCATCTTTATCGACTGAATTTGCCGGCCTGAACCTGGCACAGCTGAACTGAACTAAGCATGACAATTTAGTTGAGCCGAGTTAGGGGTCAGAACATCCAACCAATACATAGATCATGTTTCCTGACTTGAACGTGGCCACGTGAAATGGCTATAGCAGTCTATGGAGTCTGTGGAAAAGCTGAACTTCATTGGTAACCTTGCAATGCTTCATCAGATGCCATATCTCTGTCTTATGGCACCATACATAGGTGGCACTACATGGCGGCACATAGCATGCTCTATATAGTCTCCACCTATGAGCCCAATCGGTGTTTATCACGGTCGGACACAATGAGTAGTAATGTGTGGACATGTGACAACTTGCCAAGATGACTTTTTTTATTTCAAAAACTTTAAAAGAGCCTTACAATCTATCAGTATATGCAAAATATGAAGTATGCAAATGAACAATGAGATGATGAATGTATGTATGATAAACACAGAATAGAATGAATGCATAATAGACACCTAATTATGATCACATGCTTCACAATCAAAATGTATTCATCCAAAATCATTGATGACCTTGCATACTTGTTAAAAGTAGAGTGTGTCTGCAAGTGATGATCATCATGTAATAAAGAGAGGGAAAAAAACAATACAGGGATTCCCAGATCAGATGTTGAGAGTTAAGAAAAATTGTGTCTGATTAGCATCCATGAAAATGCTGAATAATGTCAATCGGGATTTTTTTTCTTCTTAAAAGTTCAAACGACGACTGTGGAGTCTTCGGCGCTTATTGCTGATTTTGAAACTTGACAGTAAACCAGAAGGAAAGAGTTCAACTCAAGAGATTTGTGAACTGCTGGGGATTAAAGGGCCCAGTGCCCAATAACCATAGTCTTGTCCATGATGAGTGGTTGGTCTTCCAGTGACTAGTAGAAGAACCCAATGTTTCTTTTCAAAAATAGAAGCTCGGTCTGAGACTCTGTGACGACCATGGAGTCTTCGTGGAGAAGGGAGAGTTCAACTTGAGATATTTTAACCAAAAACAACTGAGGATTAAAGGGCCCAGTGACCCTAGTATTGACCATGATGGGTGGCTGCCTTTCTGTGATCAGTAGAAGAACCGTTCGTGAATACAATAGTTTCTTCTCAAAAATAGAAGCTTGGTCCTAGACTGTATGACAAATGTAAAGTCTTCGGAATGCATTGGTAATTTTAACACTTGACAGTAAACCGGAAGGAAGAGTTCAACTCAAGATATTTGTGAACTCCTTGGATTAAAGGGTCCAGTGCCCGATAACCATAGTATTGACCATGATGGGTGGTTGGCCTTTCAATGGCTAGAAGAACCATTCCTGAATACCATAGTCTCTTTTCAAAAATAGAAGTTTGGTCCAAGACACTATGATGATTGTAGAGTCTTTGTCACTTATTGCTGACTTAAAACTAGACAGTAAACCAAAAGGAAAGAGTTCAACTCAAGATATTTGTGAACTACTGGAGATTAAAGGGCCCAGTGCCCAATAACCATAGATTTGACCATGATGGGTGGTTGGTCTTTCAATGACTAGAAGGAGAACTATTTTTGAATACCAATTCGAGGTTTTTTAAACTCACATTTACTACGGATGAAAGGGTCCTACGATTACTGACTATAGTATTGACCATGATGTAGAGTTGTCTTTTCAATGAGTGATAGAAGAACCATTCTTGAAAACAACAGTTTCTTCACAAAAATAGAAACTTGCTCTAAGACTCTAGGATGACCGTAGAGTCTTCCTCACTTTAACACTTTACAAAAAAGTAGAAGTAAGAGTTCAACTTGAGATATTTTCAATCAAAAACTACTGGGGGTTAACAGGCTCTGTGCCCAATTAACATAGTACCATAATGGCTGGTTGGCCTATCAAATATCAGTAGAAGAACCATTATAGAATACAATAGTTTCTTCTAAAAAATGGTTTGGTCTGAGACCAGTCTGTTGT